>NW_007251360.1:140483-260576 GCF_000164805.1 Carlito syrichta | reverse complement strand
TTTTGAGAAGTGTCTATTCATGTCTTTTGCCCACTTTTTAGTGGAGCTGTTTGTTTTTTTTCCTTTTGGCACGTTTGAGTTCCTTGTAGAGCCTAGATGTTAGAACTTTGTCAGATATACAGTTGGCAAATATTTTTTCCCATTCAATACAGACCACTTTCGATGTGTAGCACGGTTGGCTCCATGTTTTTGCGAGATGACCACTTGTGTACCTAATCCTGAATTATACCCCACACCTTTAGCATGAAAAAATAAAAACAAGAAATACACATGCTAATGATTTGGGAGCAAAAAAATATAAGAACCTGATTCTCAATTACTTTGTGGAACCACTGTCCCAGTCCTCTATAGTCTACTTTCTTACTTTCTTTTAGTGACACAAATAAAGCCCTCATTTATTTAAGCCACTGTAGGTGAATTTCTGTTACATGAAGTCAATACAATCTAAACTGATAAAATAATTTCATTTAACCTTTCCAATAACACAGTGAGGTGGGTTTTATTATTCCATTGATTAGATGATGAAATAGAAGTGTAGAGAGGTTAAGAGATCTGTCTAAGTTCACACAGCTTGTATAATAAATAGAAGATCCTGAATCCAAATCTAGATCTTTCTGACTCCGGTTCCTGTGCTCTTTATTACATACCATTGTGTGGCAGCTTTCCTATGGTACATCCTGCTTCTTCTGGGAGGAAGGGTAATGGAGAGAAAAAGAGAGAGGTAAAGTTCTGAGAGAAGAATCAATCACTACCCTTATCAAGCATTTTCTAGGTTCCTGGTGGTATTGACTGGTCATATACTAATAATATACATGTATAGGAAAGGATCAAGAAACCTTGTTATTGCCTTCCAGGAGCTTCTAATATAAGATCAATATCCCTGCTCTACACTTTTCTCTTCATTCTCACAGCATTGTGAGAACCACATGTTGTCATTTAGGTGTAATATTTATTCATTTACCTATTCACTTAATAAACACTTTTTGGGTACATTTTCCTGGCCAGACACTAGAAAAAACATAAACTGTCTGAAGATCTGAGTCTTAGTCTTGGTACCACTACTTACTTACTATATGAGTTCTAGGTCTTAGTCTTCCCATCTGTATAAAGAGGACATTAGACTAAATCATCTCTAAGGGAACTTCTAGCCCCGACAGATCAGCTTCCTTTGAATTGACTTAGGTTTGAGTGAAAAGATATTTTAGGACTAGATCATAATCCATCTTGAATACTTTTTGAAATGTCTAGGATTTTCCCATAGTCAATAAAAAGCTGTAGATATTCTTTGGGGATATATTGGGGCAAGCTTCTAAGGTAAAATTGTAGCTTTCTGTCCAAACCATAAGAGATAAGATAGACAAGTGGGACCTCACCAAACTGACAAGCTTCTGCAAAGCCAAAGAAACCATCAAGAGAGCGGGGAGACAACCACAGACTGGGAATAAATATTTGCCAACTGTATGTCTGACAAAGGCCTAACATTTAGGATCTACAAGGAACTCAAGTGTGCTACAAAGGAAAAAGCAAACAGCCACACTACAAAGTGGGGGAAAGATATGATTAGACAGTTCTCAAAAGAAAACATGAAAAAATGCTCAACCTCACAAGTCATCAAAGAAATGAAAATTAAAACTACACTGAAATACAACCTAACTCCAGTCAGGATGGCTAACATCAATAACTCAAAAAACAACTGATGCTGGAGAGAATGCGGTGAAAAGGGAACACTTCTACACTGTTGGTGGGAGTGTAAACTAGTACAGCCTCTGTGGAAAACAGTGTGGTGATTCCTAAAAGATGTAAAAGTCGACCTTCCATACAACCCCACAATCCCCCTACTGGGAATATACCCAGAAGAATTCAAATCACTCTATAAAAAAGATACCTGCACACGTGTGTTTATCGCAGCATCGTTCACAGTAGCAAGAGCATGGAACCAACCGTGCTGTCATCAAAAGATGACTGGATACAAAAAAAGTGGTACATATACACAATGGAATATTACACAGCCATAAAGAAGAACAAAATCATGAACTTTACAGCAACCTGGATGGACTTAGAGTCTATAGTACTGAGTGATCTTTCACAGAAACAAAGAACTGGGTATCACGCTCTCACTCATATGTGGACCTTGAACAATTATCGTAACACTATAAGAAAAGGATTGGCAGTAGCGGGAAACTGCTGGGAGGGGAGCAGGGAAGCAGACTTGGCAGTAGTGGGAATCTGCCTGAGGAATGGTGGGGGAGGCACACTTCATCAACAAGATTACCTGCATAATGAACATTTGTATACTTAACCCTGAATTGTACCCCACATCTTTAAAATAAAAAAGAATTAAAAGAGAGAAAAAAATAGCAGCTTTCAGTTTTCTAGTTGTGTGATCTTGTCCATGTTCCTTAACCTCTCTCTGTGTCAGTTTCTATAAAATGGGAACAACAATTGCACATGTTGCATAGTTTTCTTAGTAGGATTAATGAGAAATGAACATACCAAGTACTCAGCACATTGCCTGGGAAATAGAAAATGATTAATTCAAAGCAACCATAATTATTATTGTTATTATTTTTCTGCCTTCTAGAAACTCCATTTTCTAGTCATATTATTGTCCTCTGCTTTCTCCTTTTCCTGCCTTGATACAAAAGAAACAGTCTTCTTTGTTAAAAAAGAACTCGCTGCATTTGCTTTTGAGGACTTGGTGATGAATTCATTGCCTAGGCTGGTGTCCAAGAGGGTGTTCCCTAAGTTTTCTTCTAAGATTCTTATAATTTGAGGTTTCACATTTAAGTCCTTGGTTCATTTTGAGTTAATTTTGTATGTGGTGATAGGTAGGGGCCCGTTTTCATTCTTCTACCTGTGGTTAACCAGTTTTCCCAGCACCATTTGCTAAATATGGTTTTATTTTCACAATGTCTGTTTTTGTCAGCTTTGTCAAAGATGAGTTGCTTGAAGATCTGTTTCTATTTCTGGATTCTCTGTCCTGTTCTGAAATGGACAGGTAGGATCTTATCCAGCTAAAATGTTTTTGCACAGCAAAAGAAACTATAATAAGAGTAAAGAGGTAACCCACAGAATGGGAAAAAAAATTTGCTAACTATGCATCCAGCAAGATATAACATCGAGTATCTATAAGGAATTCCAATGAACTGACAGGAAACAAACAAAACAAAACAAAACAACAAATAACTCAATTAAAAAAGAGCAACAGGTACTTATTAAAGGATGACATACAAGCGGCCAACAAAAATGAAAAAATACTCAGCTTCACTAATCATCAGAGAAATGCAAATCAGAAATACAATAAGATACCACTTCTCACTGATCAATGAATCAATGAGATACTACCTAACTCTGGTAAGGATGAAAACCTGATCTTGGAGGCCACTCAAGTGAGCACCAAGGCAGTAGAGGCTCCTCTTCAGTTATTGACAGTGGCATCTGCAGCTCACTTTGAGATTGCCACTTGGCCCACATTCATTTTCTGCTGAATTACTTTTTAACTTTTTATTGTATTTTCCGACCACTTTGAAAGCTTCTCACTAGCTGCTTCTCTGGGATCTTTCGTCAGGCAAAAATGCATCGAAAAATCGAAATAAAAATCACTGAACTAAACTCCCACTTAATGTGTGTCCTTTGTGGAGAATACTTTATTGATGCCAGGACTGTAATAGAATACCCACATTCCTTCTGTAAAACCTGTATTGTGAGTTACCTGTAGGCCAGCAAGTATTGCCTTGTGATGTCCAAGTTCACAAAGCCATTCTGCTCCTGAATATAAGGTCAAGTAACAATCCTCTATATGTCGTATAAAAATTGCTTCCAGGTCTTTTCAAGAATGAAATTAGAAGGAACTTTTATGTAGTTCACCCTTCCACTCTTGCTGTCAACAGCTCTAATGAAAATAGAGAAATTGCAGATGAAGATAAGAGAATTATAACTGACGATGAGACAATAAGCTTATACATTGCAAATTTTGGCTAGAATAGTTTATATCAGGAAGTAAACAAAGAGAAATCTCAGAAGGAGGTACCTAAAGAAATTTCTCAAAAGTAAAATTGACATACCTAATACTTTCCAGATTGATGTCATGCATGAAGAGGAATCCTTAAAAGATAAATATACACTAATAAATAAATATAATAAAAATTATATCCACAGAAGGAATGGACCTCTTTTTCTTCCTTTAAAATATAGTTTGAGCAGGGCACAGTGGCTCACTCCCATAATCCCAGCACTTTGGGAAGTCGAAGTGGGAGGATTTCTTGAGCCCAGGAGTGCAAGACCAGCTTAGGCAACATAGTAAGACCTCGTTTCTACAAAAATTAAAAACATTAGCCAAGTGTGGGGGCTCACACCTGTAATCCCAGCTATTTGGGAGGCTGAGGTGGAAAGATTGCCTGAGCCTGGGAGTTTGACCCTGTGGTGAGCCAGGATTGTGCCATTGCACTCCAGCCTGGGTGACAGAGTGAGGTTCAGACTAAAATAAAATAAAATAAAATAAGATAAAATAAAATTAAAAAGTTAGTTCTACTTGTAAAAGGTGAAAATTAGTCACCAGAGAGATGGACTGAAAAATGTTGGAGAACTGGAATGTGACTTTGGGAGTGACAAAGCCAATGGCACAGTAGGAATTATTCTCTCCAGTTCTTCTTGTTTGCCTTGCCCCACGATTCCAGTCCAGGCTTTTCATTTACAGTATTTCCAGTATTATGAATGGAACCAGCAACAATCTTACTTGCAACTACCAACTTTTCTTTGCCAATAGACCTAAAAAAAAATCAGTAAATAAGTTATGTGCAACTTCATTCTTAAGTTGATACCTTAGGCTGAGGAAAAAGTGTTAACTTCATAGATATCTTTATGCCATTACAGATTTACAAACACTAATAAATGTGACTATGGTCCAGTTTCCTTTTTTTGTAGTAATATTGAATTTGACTATAAAAGATGGACAAACGTGACATTCATGTGTATGTTAATTAAAAAGAAATATTTTTCCTATAAAATGTTTTTTTGTGTGTAGGCAGGCAATATCATTTTTTTTCTGTGTGAAATGATTTTTGTAGACATTGTGTAGATTTGAAAACATTCTGCAATGGACATAAGCCCTGAGTCATAGTTCGTTAATCTCCAATAACATGTACATTACATGCACTTGCATTGTTCTTGTTATTATGCTGTTATATGAAAACAAGTGTTTTTTATTATGAAATTTTAAAAAATCAAAATAATGTGCATAGAGTGATGCATAGACTATACATGAATGCTACATAATTGTTTTGATTTCTTTGTTTAATTTTTACTTCTCTTTTGCCGCATAAAATGATCCTAAGAAAGTAAACTGCAGTTTTACATTTTGCCTCAAAAGTAAATACTACTGCTTATATTACAGACTCATTTAAATTAGTCCTTTTTTTGTAAGAATCAGATGGCATTATGCTTGTTGTACAATACTATATTAGTACAGAAGCAGTACTGTATATTTATAAATACTGTAATAAAAATATTGTGTTTCACATGCTAAGACATGGTTATTAAAATTATTCAAACTAGTTTGACTTTTGCAGATGTGTTTGAACCTTACTTATCATTATGTGATATTTTTTAATATGGATATACAATTCTAAATTCTGTTTCATTGGAAGAAATTGGCAAATCATTGTGATGCTGACTTTTTCCAATACTACATTTTAAAACTCACTTTTATATTTAATTGCTGCAATAAAGAAAAACCCTTAGCCTAGGAATTTGGAAATTATGTATGTTTTCCTAAATTTTGTCTGTTTTTTATGGTGGAAATTGTGTGTTTTAAAAGTGCTATCCCCACGGGTTCGAGACCCACCTGAGCAACTTGGCGAGACTTTATTTCTACAATAAATCAAAAAACTAGCCAGGCATGGTAGTGCGTGCCTTTAGTTCCAGCTACTTGGAAGGCTGAGGTGGAAGGATCGCCGGAGCACAGCAGGTAGAGGCTGCGGTGGCTGGGAGTGGCACTCCAGTCTGGGTGACAGAGTGACGCTCCAACTCAAAAAAAAAAAATAGTGGTTATCAGTAATTACAATGCTAAAGAAATTTTAAAAATAAAATGTTTAAATTTTTAAATGAACCAGCACGTTTTTGTTTTTGTGTTTTAGCATGTGGCATAGTAGTATTTCAGAATTTAAGTTACTTTATCAGTTATACACAGATGGTAAATAGCTTATCTGTAATGCTTGATTATAGAAATAATGTATTGTGATTTTCTACGGGTATTAATTTTTAAATAGAGCAAGTAGATTGAATTTCAAATATGAATAACTCCAACAATTGTCACTGTATGTTTTGTCTTGGTCAAACTGTGTATGTTTATCATCCTTAATTACATATGAAGTTTTTTTTCCTAAAAGAATATTGTTTCGAGTTATTATGGGAAAATTATAGCTAAAAACATCTCATTGTTCCTTGCCTGTAAAAGAAGCACAGTTCTATGACTGTATCTTGCTTACTATCATTAAATTATTTGATTTGCATATTTAAAAAAAATACAGATCAAGGAACATCCTAGATTTTGCCAGAGCAGCGTTCCAAAAGACAAGGATGGAGGAGGGACAGTACAGCTTGTGTTAGATGCCCATATTTTATCTCCTGGATTTTACTTTCCCTTGAAGGCTCTGGTTCTCACTGCCACCCCTTGTAAGGGAAGAGTCTTCTTAATTTAATGAGCACAGAGAGATTCCCAGGTTTGGACAAAGAGGAGCTTGGGAACGAAGACATACACAAGAAAAAGAGTTCATCCCTCAGGATTACCTCTTTTTCAGTGGACTCCACTGCCCCACTACTCTTTAAGCTCCAGCCCAAGAAGGTATGCAAACTACATTAATTTGGGATCGCATCGGCCACAAATAATAAAAGCAAACAAGCAAACAAAGAAACTCAGAAGTTTAAACAAGGAAGGCTTTGCTTTTTCTCATATAAGCAGAAATCAAGAGTTAGAGAGTCCAGAACCCACTGGGGATGTAGGCCTTTATGTTTTTATGTTCTACCATTCTTACCTGTAGTATTGTCCTCATGGTATAGGTATCTATTTACAAGGCAAATAGTTTCTGTAGCTTCAGGCATCATGTCTGTGTTGCGAGAAGAAAAAGAGAACAGGAAAAAGGCAAAATGCTTGTGCCCACTGAGTCCATTCCCCCCCAAAAAAAAACTTTTCTAGAATTCCCACACAGTGACTTCTGCTTACATCTTATTGGTCAGAACGGGATGATCTGGCCACCCTTCTGCAAGGCAAGGGAGGCTGAGAAGCGTAATTTCTTCAGCTGGCACACTTCTTCTTCTTTTTTGTTGAGTCAGATTCTCACCTTGTCACCCAGGCTGGAGTGCAGTGGCATGCTCACGGCCATCCCAACATCGACCTGTTGGGCTCAGGTGATCCTTTCACCTCAGTCTTCCAAGTAGCTGAAACTACAGGTGCGTGCTATTACGCCTGGCTAATTTTTTGATATATTGTAGAGATGAGGTCTCACCTAGTTGCCCAGGCTGGTCTTGAACCCCTGGGTTAAGGCAATCCTCTTGTCTTGGCATTCCAGCAAAATTAGAGTTCTGTTAGGATGAAGAGGAAAATGAATATTCTTCAAGCAATATCCACCATACATCTTTTCTGCTTTTCAGCACAGCTGAAAGTGGCTGCCATTTCACAAATAATTGTATTAAGTACTAAAAACAGACCAATGGAAGGAAGAATGATAAAAAAAGAAAATCTTATTAACATGGTAAAATTTACCAAGCTGGACTTTATGATCAGAAGACAAGTATCCAAGCACCCCTGTCACCTCAGTGGGACCTCACTGGCACCATTTCCTAGGAAACCACACTTCTGCCCTCCCAGCTTCCTTCCAAATCATAAGTGACATCTTTCTGAGAGCTCACAAATATTTTTCAACCCAAGGCCAAAGACAGGGGTTGGGTAAGATCCAGTCTCCTCTGGTACAGTTTTCAGCCTGCCTCATTCCTAGCCCATTGACTGGATTTGGATAACAAGGATGTCAGTTGTGGTCATGAGAAACTGGAGGCCCTTTTCCCATTTTTTCCATGACATTGCATAAGTCTTCTGGATCCTGGTACCAACAGAAGAGGTGACAGTAATGGCCTACATGGAGATAAACAAATGGAGTATTCCATGTGGGTCTGCATTTGTACCTGAGAGTCATACCTAATGCAAATGCCCCCCTCATTCTAATGAATCCTTATTGTTCCCCCACATGGCCCTTTGGTGTTGACCTCTCCAACCTGCTTCTTGCCATGTTCATGCTTGTGTCCCTCCACCCTCCACCCCTACATGCCAGTCAAGATTTTTCCCAGTAACACCTAAAAGTTGCAATACCATGTAAGGGTTAAGAGCTCCAACTCTGAAATTCAGCTGCCTGGATACAAATGCTGCTTCCTTTATTTTCTTCGTAAAATACCCTTAGGTAAGTCATTTGACATCTCTGTGCTTAAGGGCAAGGATTTGTGCCTTATTTCTTTATTCTTAGTATCTTTTTTTTTTTTTGAGTCGGAGTCTCACTGTCGCCCAGACTGGAGTGCAATGGCCACTCCCGGCCACCGCAGCCTCGACCTGCTGGGCTCCGGTGATCCTTCTGCCTCAGCTTTCCAAGTAACCAGAATTACAGGCAGGTGCTACCACACCCGGCTAATTTTTTGATCTACTGTAGAGATGAGGTCTCGCTGCCCAGGCGAGTCTCGAACCCACGGGCTCAGGCAATCCACTCATTTCAGCCTCCCAAAAGGCGCGGGATTACAGGCTGAGCCACTGAGCCCGGCTATTCCTAGTATCTTATAAAAGGGCCTGACCCACAGTAAATACTTCCTGGCTGTTTGGGAATGAATGGATAATGAATGAATAGAAAATGCAACAAAAGGGATCATCATATTCTCCCTACTCTAGATTTCCCACCTTGGATGGGAACAAGATGGCGACAGCATAGGTGGACTAGTGAGATTCTCTGAACGTGAGTTCCCAAAAAGACTCTTATTTTTCTTCCCCCATCCCCCAGCTCACCACCAACCATGCTGGTCCGAGGCCTGGGGGACCTTCGGTCCCATGTAGGACCGGATATTGTGACCCCCTGCTGCTACTGTTCCACCATGTGCGTGGGAGTCTCGGGTCCCAGCTCCCTCCCTGGCTACATCGTCTCCTGCCTGGCACCCAGCACCAAGCCGCTGGTCACTCAGGGAGGCTCCAGGTGCCTGCCCTTTAGAGACACCAGTCCCATTCCTGGCTGAAGTACCCTGTGGGAGGCCCAGGGCCACTCTCGCTGCTCACCGCCTGGCCTTTGGAGCTTTGGAGCTCTGGAGCTCTGGGCCCACCCTGGCTGAGGCACTCAGCACATGACCCCAAGCTGGGAGAAATGGATCTGCAAAAACTGCCTCAGCTATTCTCCAGGCAGAGACTTCTATTGCCCCACCCACCTATCAACAAACCCTACCTCAGTTCCTAAGGTAATGTTGTGAAACAGTAGAAAAACCCCACCCCTACGCTGAATCAGACAAAAGCAACACCAGGCAGCTGACTAAAAAAAAAAAGACACCAAAACTGTGAGTAAATCTAGCTGCCTGCAACGAAAAACAAAGGGGAGAGGTCAGAGATCAGAGCTGAAGTGACTATAGTCTGATCACTTATTTTGACTTATGACTTTATCATTTTGACTGTTTGTTTTGATGACGTTTGTTGTCTGCCTTCTGACTTACACTGTTTCTTGATTTTATTGGTCTGTCTCTGTGTAGCTATCAGTATTCTTTAGGGAATCTTTATTACGTGTCTTTTACCAGTTCTTTCCGGCCTTGTGTCTCACTCTCACCTGATAGTTGGTATGTATGTCTGTTTTCCCTCATGCTCTTCTCTCTTTCTAACTTCCTATTGACCCACCTTCCTCCATTATTTTCCTCTTTTATACCCCCCTTCTTAATCTAGGGACCAAGACTACATACTGCTGAACGGAGAGATTGTAAGGCAGAGGGAAATAGGTTCCAGTGTGCTCATACACCTGTTTGTGGATGCTAGAATCAGCATATACATTCTGAACCACAGCTTCCCTCTCAATTAAACCTCAAAATTGTAAAAAGTACAGATTGAAGCCTACACTCCAACCTGAAAAGTGAACAAAGCCAGAAGACCCTCATATGGAAGAACAGGATATTGCAGAAGAGAAATAAAAGCAGCCCCACCTTTCCTCAAAAACAGAATTAAAGAAGGGGAGGGAAAAGGGGAGAGAGAGAGAAAAATCTACACAAATGAAGAAAAACCAAAAGAAGAGTATGGGTCTCTCCCAGACCCCTGGGAGGACAGACACTGAGAAAACTGACTTTGGAATGCAAACAATGAAGAGTCCCCAGAATGAAGGGTCTCAAACTACAAACCTAGATATCAAGACAATAATAAAGAGATTAAAAAGAATTGAGGAGACACAAGAGGAAACTAGGAAGGAGACGATAACTGAGATAACAGTAATAAAGAATACTGTGAATGAAATAAATAACAAACTGATAAGCATGGAAAGCAGAATACCCAAGCAGAAGAAAGAATCTCAGAGCTTGAGGACCAAAATTAGAACTAACCCAAACTCTTAAAAGCACAGAAAATAAGCTCAAAAAGACAGAACAAAACCTTCAAGAGAAGAGCGATTACTTCAAGAGACCGAACCTAAGAGTAACTGGCATTCCTGAGGCAAAAAGAGAGACAGAGACCACTGGAACAAACTTTCCATGAGATCATTCAAGAAAACTTCCCTTATCTAATCAGTGATGCAAAAATTCAAACACAAGAGATTCAGAGAACCCCTGCAAGACAACAAATGAGAAGGCCAACTCCTAGACACATAATAATTTGCCTAAACAAAGTAGGCATAAAATAAAAAACCCTAAAGGCAACAAGAGAAAAAGGCCAGATCACCTACCATGGAAGACCAATTAGAATAGAAGCAGATTTATCTACAGAAACCCTGCAGGCTAGGAGAGCTTGGAGCTCTATCTTCAAAGTTCTAAAAGATAAACAATTTTCAACCAAGAACAACCTACCCAGCCAAGCTAAGCTTCATCAGTGAGGGAGAATTAAAATCTTTCCCAGATACCCAATCCCTAAGAACTTATACTGCCACCAAACCACCTCTACATGAAACACTTAAGAAAGTACTAAACACAGAAGAAAAGGGAAAAAGAACAACATTCTTCACAAGACTACAGGGAAAAGAATAAAATATACATGAACCAACCCCAAACCAAAAGAAAGACAAAAAAAAAAAAAAAAAAAACCAAGTGGAAGAACAACAACTCTACAAGAACTCTATGATAGGGATGAACTCTCACGTTTTAATTATTAGCCTGAATGTGAATGAACTAAACGTACCATAGAATGGCAAAATGGATAAAATATCACCAGGCAACAATATACTGCCTTCAAGAGACCCATTTCACTAGAAGGGACATACACAGTCTCAAAGTAAGAGGATGGGAAACAAATTTTCAGGCGAATGGAACACAAAAGAAAGGAGAAGTTGCAATCCTAATTTCAGACAAAATACCATTTAAGCATTCAAAAATTAAAAAAGATACAGAGGGCCACTACATAATGATAAAAGGTTCACTCCATCAACAAGAAATACCTATCCTAAACATATATGCACCCAACATAGGTGTGCCAACTTTCATAAAGCAAGTCCTAGGAAAACTAAAGAAAGATATTGACTCTAACACCATCATAACTGGGGACTTTAATATAACACTCACAACCCTAGACAGATCATCCGGACAAAAAATCAGCAAGGAGATCTGGAACCTCAATGAGACTCTGGACCAAATGGACTTAATTGATACCTACAGAACACTACATCCGAAGACCACAGAATACACATTCTACTCATCACCGCATGGGACGTATTCTAAGATCGACCACATAATTGGACATAAATCAAGCATAAGCAAATTTAAAAAGACCGAAATTCTAGCATGCACCGTCCCGACCACAGTGGAATAAAAATAAACATTGACATCAAAAAGATCACCCCAAAACCCACAAAGACATGGACACTAGACAGCATGATGCTAAACAACTCCTGAGTCAATGATGAAATCAAAACAGAGATCAAAAGATACCTGGAAACAAAGGAAAATGAAGAAACATCTTACCAAAATCTCTGGAATGCCTTAAAAGCTGTAGTAAGAGGGGAATTTATATTCCTACAAACACACATGAAGAAAATGGAAGGATCACAAATTAACAGCCCAACAAGTCACCTAAGGAAACTGGAAAAGCAAGACCACAAAAACCCTAATTTCAGCAGAAGAATCCAGATCACCAAAATAAAAGCCCAAATCCAGGACATAGAAGACAAAAAGATTATACAAAAAAATCGATGAAACAAAAAGCTGGTTCTTCGAAAGGATAAACAAGATCGATGAGACTGACCAAGAAAAAACGAGAAAAAAACCCAAATAAGCACAATCAGAAACACAAAAGATGAAGTCATGTCTGACCCTGAAGAAATACAAAAGATCATTAGAGACTGCTACGTACACTTGTATGGAAAAAACTTGAAAACCTTAAGGAAATGGAGGACTTTCTGACATCACACAACCTACCTAGGTTGCAACAAGAAGAAATTGAGACCCTAAATAGTCCAATAACACTCAAGGAAATCGACTATGAAATAAGAAAACTACCTACAAAAAAAAAGCCCTGGTCCAGATGTCTTTCCAGCAGAATTCTACAAGACATTTAAGGAGGAGCTGATACCAATCCTACTGAAGGTATTCCAGGCGATTGAAAAAAATGAAACTCTCCCCAAATCATTTTACGAAGCCAACATCACATTGATAGTCAACCCAGGTAAAGAACCAGCAAAGAAAGAGAACTACAGGCCAATATCTTTGATGAACATAGATGCTAAAATTCTCAACAAGATCCTAGCAAACTGGATTCAACAATACATCTCAAAAATCATCCATCATGACCAAGTACGCTTCATCCCTGGAATGCAAGGCAGGTTCAACATTCCTAAAACCATAAAAGTAATTAAATACATCAACAGATGTCAAAACAAAAACCACATGATTATATCATTAGATGCAGAAAAAGCTTTTCATAAAATCCAACACCGCTTCTTGATAAAAAAACCTCAAACATCTAGCCATATGGGGAACATACCTCAAAATAGTAAAAGCCATCTACAAGAAACCCACAGCCAGCATACTCCTAAATGGGCAAAAATTGGAACCATTTCCCCTGAAAACTGGAACAAGAC
Organism: Carlito syrichta; assembly: GCF_000164805.1. Classification (NCBI taxonomy): domain Eukaryota; kingdom Metazoa; phylum Chordata; class Mammalia; order Primates; family Tarsiidae; genus Carlito; species Carlito syrichta. The sequence continues at coordinate 247,302 of NW_007251360.1, read as the reverse complement.
AAGGATGCCCACTCTCACCCCTCCTGTTCAACATAGTATTGGAAGTCCTGGCTCAAGCAATCAGAGAAGAGAAGGCATTCAGGGGTATCTAAATAGGAAATGAGAAAGTCAAATTATCTCTCTTTGCAGATGATATAATTGTGTACCTTGAAAACCCAAGAGAATCTGTCAAAAACCTCCTTACACCTTTGCCTTTGGCAAAGTCTCAGGATACAAAATAAATGTACAAAAGACAATCGCATTTCTTTACACCAATAATAAACAAACAGAAACCCAAATAAAAAACACAATTCCATTCACAATAGCCACAGAAAAAATGAAATACCTTGGCATCTTCCTAACCAGAGACATGAAAGACCTTTACAATGAAAATTACAAAACACTGCTCAAAGAAATCAAAGATGACACAAACAAGTGGAAAAATATCCCATGCTCATGGATTGGAAGAATCAACATTGTGGAGATGGCCATCTTACCTAAGGCAATCTACAAATTCAATGCAATACCCATCAAATTACCAGCAACATTCTTCTCAGACCTGGAAAAAACAACACAGGTATTCATATGGAAACACAAACGTCCAAGAATAGCCAGAACAATCCTCAGCAAAAAACCAAAGCAAATGGTATCACATTACCAGACTTGAATTTTGGTCAATGTAATTAAAGTAGAAGTATTACATGGGATTTCTGGGCATACTCCTTAAAATGGATAGGGTGTGTCTTCTCTGTTTTTTCTTTCATTTTCCTTCCTGAATAATGAATGTCACAAATGAGCTTCAACAGCCAGCTGAGATCATGTAGATATGAGGAAATTCTTTAAGAATGGTAGAATAGAAGACTGGAAGGATCTTGGGTCTCTGATGACTTCGTGAAGTTACCATACATGCCCTGGGCTGCCTGCCTCTGGACTTCTACAGAAATAAAATGTTGCTATATTTAGATAATCATTTTGTTTTGTCTTCCTCTCTTTTTAAATTTTTGCTTGTGTTGCTGCTGAATCTAATCCCAGCTGTTAAAGTATAAGGCACATGGTACAGTTCTTACCAATGACATGTGAGGGGAAGTCTGTTGTGGAGCTTCTAGGAAAGTATAAAAAATGCCTTAAAAATGTCTAAAAAATGAGCTAAAAGGAAGAACTGCTCTCTCTTTCAAGCCTTTGGACATTATTGTATGAAAACTTTATGCTTGACCCTGCTGCAGCCATCTTTTGACCTTAAAAGGAGTAGTTGACATGCTGATGTTTATAGAGCCAGATAGATGAAAAGAACCTGGATCCTTGATATAATTGAGCCACAGAATTGACCAATACCAGCAGACTATCCCCAGAGTATTTGTTAGATAAACAGTGTATTTTATCATGATATTTTTATTAAAGTTTTTACTGCATTTTCTATTGTTTGCACCTTAAAATTTCTGAAATGATACAGACAGGATAGGAAAATGATGAATTAATTTAGGACATATAGAATTTGAAAAAATATGGGTGAAGTCTAGGTTTTTAATGCCCAGTAGGCAGTTAGCTATATAGGTTTGAGTATAAAGGAAGATATGAGACTGGCCTAAGTACCAGGGAAGGAGCCCTGTTTTTCCTTGCAGCTGGAGGCCTGGCAATTCACTATGACATGCCCCATCTCTTCTTCATGGCTAATATATGGCAGGGTCACAACAGGGGAGTTCTACTTTAGAATCCCAGGGAAAGAATAACAGGGCACTGCAAAGGTGGGAGCGTGGACCTCATGAGAATCAGTGATGATGCTTTCAAGGTCAAAAGTTGTCACTTGCTCTGACTGACATCAGAATGAGCTGGTAATACCTGTCTCTCTCTGTCTATTTCTGACCTTCCAAGCCCAACATCTTGAACTTGCCTTGGAGCAATAGCTCTGTGGAAGATCCATTCACCTGTGGGAATCTCCTTGTTTTACTAGCTTGTCCTTGATCCCTGTTCCTACACTGCCATTAAAGTTTGGGGCCTCTGGCTAAGGTCCTGTACATGCTCATAACCACGAGAGAAGAATGTTGTCTGGACAAGACTTGCCAGCCAGCTATGCAAGCCAGTCTTCCTGAAATCATTTATTGCCTGGACAAGAGGCCCTCTTACCACTGCCTTTAATTGTAGTCTGTGGCCCAAAAGGTTCTAGGAAAGGACTTCAAAGGCATTCAGTTTTGAAGGAAGCTTTTCTACCATACCTTTGTCTTTGTTACTCAGTTTCAGGCTTTGTGGGGAAACAAGAACTCCTCATGGCCTCAAAGTGGCATGGGCTATAGCCCAAAGCAGCTGAAAGCACAGGCTAAGGGATATATTTGGAAAGTGGATTCCTCCTCTTCCTCCAGAAAGGGCAGGCACAACTTGGTCTCATGCCTAGATCACAGAACCACAGACTCAGCTGTAAGAGCCCTTAGCTATCAGGCAGGAATTCTTAGCTAAGAAGTCCATGAGTTGCTTGAAATTATTTGCTAAATTGTGGCATCTTTGTTCACAGATTTCATCAGATTCTCAGAAGTCTGTGATGCCATAAAAGGTTAAAAAGCATTCCCAGCCTTTTAAGTTGCAAAGGAGGCCACGAGAGGGGAAGAACTCACTCAAGGCCACAGTTAGTCATTGACAGAGCTGTGGCTAGAACTCAGGCCTCTGACACCAACACAGACACTCTGTACTATGAAATAAACCTTTAAAACTTTTTCTTCAAGTTGTAGTTTCCTGGGGACATAGAAGAATAGGGACAGAAGATGATAGTAGTGGTAAGCTAAGACTGGGCAGCAAATATAACAGAGACTACATTTGTAGATGGTATGATAGGCTGAGGGGAGGATGTGAGGCCATCAGGAAGCACAGGGGTGTACTGAGAAAGCTACCAGGGTGCTTTCCCCATGCCTGGTCAAGTCCTTCCCTTCTCTCTTCCCTCTGATACCAGGATTATTTCTGCTTACTTGTTTTTGTTGTTATTATCACTGACGAATTTTCTTTGGATTCCACCTTCATATGCTTAGCTGGAATTTAACTGTGGAATTGGATACAATCTCCTCAGTTTCTTCCATTTTTTTTTTCCTTCCCCAAAAGAGAGCATCCAGGAACATTAGGTTGTTTATGCTACTCACTTCTTGGCCATGGGAGAACCAAAATAACAGGAACCTTAAGTAACTGGCCCGGATCTACGACTAAGCTCAGTGACCCAAAGAACGTCAAAAGGGGAAGAGATCTTAGAAAGATCATCAAGTCCACTTCCTTGATTACTCAAATGGAGAACCTGTCATCACACAGAATTTAGGGAGCTGGAACTGTACTCCAAGTATGATGAATCCTAGCTCTCTCTAGCATGCTATACTGTTCCTGACTGTTTTTTGGCCTCTCTGTGACAGTGCTGGAAGTCTCATTTTAAAGCCCTGTCCAGCAAGCAAAGCTGTTAACCTGATGGTTTCTTAGGTCCCACCAGAACCTTCTTTCTAATCTTGTGCCTAATACAGGACACCCTCCTCCCACCCCAAAAATGCTAGTAGGTCAACCTCCTGGCTCCCAGCTCTTTAGTTGTGTTTTCCTGGAGGCAGCATGGCAAAGTAGAAAGAGTCCCACAGACTGAGTTTCAATACCAGGCAAGTCACTTCTCTTCTCAAAGCTCAGATATATATATTTTTTAATCTGCAAAATGTGTACAGTTCCTGGCTGGACACTCTTAATTCACTTTATTCTGCTTTATGTTTTTTTCATGACATTTCTTGGTTTTTTTTGCATACTTTATAATTTCTTTGCTTATCATTTTTCCAACTGAAATGTCAGCTCCACGAGGGCAGGGATCTTTGCTTTTTTCACTTCTGCTTGCCCAGTGCCTAGAACAGTGCTTGACTACAGTGTGTGCTCTGTGAAAGCTGTTGGCTAAGAGAAAGATTAGGAAAATTCCCAACTGACAGTAAATTCTCTCCTTGATAATTCTTTTGGTCTTTTTGTGTGCTGAGCCTGGCAAGTGTATTAGGTAGCTGAGTACTTGCCCTTCCTCTTTCACTGGTTTTCATAGCCGCTGCCTGCTCCCTGCAACCCATAAGGTACTAAGGTGAAGTGTGACATTCCTGGTTGTGAGGTTGGAGACTGTCCCAGAGCCAGGTTGGGAGCTGGTGTAGGTAGGTGGTCAGGAGTCGGTATCAGTCTAAATCTGTATCTCCTTCTACTAGATGGTGAGATCTTTGCATGGGGGCTGTACTCTCTTATTGTGTAAAACAAGGACCTAACCCCCAAGAAGCATACACGAGTGCTTTACTGGGCAACTGATCCCCCTTTGGTGGACTTTAAAAGTAATTAATATTTAGGAAGCTCTTAGAAATCCAGAGCATTGTTTAATTGCTAAGGCCCCTATTGCTATGAGAGTCCAGTAAATGTTTGATTAAAGCAGCCTGGTCTCATCTGTCCATTTCCATTCCTCTCCTTATTTGCCTCACCCTCTCTGCAAGTTGTGTGTGTCCTGTGAAGCCGGTATGCTTGTCTCTCAGACCACTCCATGCATCTTCTCTCAATCTTCCTTTTCTGTGTAACTAAATCATGACATTTGTCTATCTTTGTCCTCTGTCTCTCTTTGGTTCTCAGCTCTCATCTTGAAAAGTAGGCTGTAGAAGATCCTCTTGATAATCAGGAGTGGCAAAGCAGTTTTGTCAGTGAAGTCGGCATGTAAGTTTATGAATTCCTAAAAGGAAGAATCATCCAACAGAATTTTCTGAGGCAGAAATTGGTATCTAAGTCTAATAAGCCATTAGGTACCACCACACAGGCTATGCCTGGGCCTGTATGGAGTAGTTCTCAGCTGCACAGAACCCAGAAGTCCATACATACTTAGAAAGCTAAGAGACCACCTAGACTACACCATGCCACTTAGCTGGTGTGTGATTCTTCTCTACAGCGTGCTGAAAAAACACTTTTCAAGACCTTTCTCTCACATCTCCCATGATAAGGAGCTCATTCCATCTAATGACAATCTGTTCCACCCATAGCCTCTCAGTAAGAAAGTTCTTTGTGTTGAGCTGAAATCTGTCTCCTTGTAGCTTCCACTCAAGGGGTCCCAGTTCTTCATTCTGGAGCCTCCCAGACCTCATCTGCTCTCTCTGCTTCTGACAGTTCCTTAGAAGTCTAAAGGCAGAGACTACTTCCCCTAAGTCTTCTCTCAGCCAGCATAAATGACCACAGAACTAACTCTTTCAGCCTTCTCCCCTGTCTGTTCACTCTCTTCTGGACACACCCTACATATGACCCCCTTAATGTATGACACTAAAGTGCCAAATATAGCCCCTTAGTAAAGGCCTTACCAGAGCAGAGTGAAAAGGGACTGCTTCCTTTGATCGGGACACTGTACGTTAGTGCAACCTATGTTCTCATTTGATATTTTGTGTTTAACATTTCAATAATGATGCCTTTTAGGTAAAGTCAGATGATTGACAGTTACAAATTGAGAGGCCTGTACTTGGGTGCAGAAAGGCAACTGTCTATTCACACGATGGAAGAGACTGCCTTGCACACAGTTTTCAGAAAAGGAACTTCAGACTTTATCTTAATTCTGTAGACTGCAAATTTTCCCTCTCACTTTCAGCTTTCAAATTTTAGCATTAATTTCCTCTTCTCTTTTTATATGAGCCTATTTTGCTATATATTTTTTGTCGATACATTCAGTCCCTCATGCATTCCCTTAGGAGAGTGGCGGACACATTCTCTGGGTGCTCCTAAAGGCAATTCTCAAATCCTGTGGTATGGGAATGACCTTGATGAATAAGCACCAGCACAATCTCAGCTGAGAAAGCAGCAACATTTCCTCCAGCCTAGCTGGGCCTCTGTTAAGGAGAAACCTACACACTGACTGGCTCATTCAGCAGTGGAAAGAGAAAGATTTCCAGCTGACAGTCAGGGCCAAAGCCCAGGGATATCAGGCCAGGTAAAGACAGACCAACACAGACTAACACACCAGCATGATTCCTCTGATGACTCAGGAGTTGTCAGGTTCAATGGGCCTCTAGTCAGTTAGGTCACAACCCCATTCTTCATCCTGGGAGGGTTTGTTGGATTCCTGTATTGGCCCCAAGCTTTCAGCTTATTTCTTTCCTCTTCAAAACTGGTTCTATCCCTGATGGTCTTGGATAAAAGACTGATGAAGGAAAGGGCTGTGATATTCCCAGCACTCCCTTCTCATCAACCTTGTAGACAGTATGTTTCCTTTTAAGTTATTATTTTATTTTGAAAGAATGCATATACATTGTAAAACATTAAAAAAGGGAAGTTCAAGATTCTTACAATACCATCATATAGGCATAACACAGTTTGACATTTTTCAAAAATCTCATAGACAAACACACAATTTTATATTAAGTGGATCATGCTATATAGACTTTTCTTTACTCTTTCCAAGAAAATATGCATTGACAAAGCATATAGATCTAAAGGACCATTGCTAATGACTGTATACTATTATATAGGTACTGCTCTTGGGAGACACTTAGGTTGCTTCTAATTTTTCAGTAGTACAAACATTATAATAAATATTATAATAAACATCCTTGTGTAGCCAGGCACAGTGTTGTGTGCCTACTTAGGAGGCTGAGGTGGGAGGATAGCTTGAAGCAAGGAGTTCAAGGCTGTAATGAGCTATGATTGTGCTTGTGAATAGCCACTACACTGTAGCCTAAACAACACAGTGAGGCCCCATCTGAAAAGAAAGAAAGAAAGAAAGAAAGAAAGAAAGAAAGAAAGAAAGTGAGAAAGAAAGAAAGAAAGAAAGAAAGAAAGAAAGAAAGAAAGAAAGAAAGAAAGAAAGAAAGAGAAAGAAAGAAAGAAAGTCTCCGGATTGACATTGCCAAATGTCTCTGGAAAGCAACTAGCCCCCAGTGGAGAACCACTGGGTTGTTCAAAGTATTCTTAGGACACAAAAAACATGAATCATTAAACAAATTTTAAGTTAACTTCATTAACTTAAAAATATCCTTTTATATAAAATACATGTTTTTAAGCTCTTACTTATTCAATAGTTATTGATTCAATGCTTCTAGGTACTTACTGCGATAGGCTCTGGGGAAATATGGTGGGCAAAACAGGCTCATTTCTTGCTATGTCAGAGCTTATGGTGTAATAGTCTGTTTGTCTCCTTCGGTTTAGTTCCTGGGGATGGAATTGTTGTGTCAAGACTGCTTTCCAGAGGATATAGCAATTATACTCTTCCTAGAAGAAGATAAGATAGCTCATTTTCTGAGATTCTCGTGGACTTTGGGTTTCCTTTTGAGCTTTAAGTGGTTTCTTGATAATTTTGTCAGGAAAATGGAAGTGAGTAACCTATAATACAAGAGTGGTGAAATCACATCGTCTATGCTTTTCTCATGTTAGCCCTTGCCCTCTAGCCCCTGATGCTTTTTGGTAGATGACTCTAAAAAATAGTTTTCCCCTTTTTGTTTTCTACATTGTGAGTACTTTTATTTATTGGTTTGTTCAGTCACTCATTCATTCATCATTCATTCATCCCTCGATAAGTGCTTATTTTGTATTAAGCCTTTACTAGGTTCCAGGGATACAGTGATGAATAAAATAAGATGCCTGACCTTAAGAGCTCCCAGACTGCTCCTCACAGAGCCTGAGACAGAACAGGTTTTTGACACTATCTGATGAGCTTAAGTGCCTTGATGTTGGAACTCCTCAGTCTTCTGAGAATCCTGTGTGATTGGGATGTCAGTGTTGGAGCCCAGAGGGTGGCTATATGGGGTGGCTCAAACCATTTTGTCCTCTGTGGACAATCCAGGAAAATATCAAAGACACAGACAGAGAGTAGCTCAGGCAGATATGCGTGGAGTAATTAAATGAATGTATTCATACAGTATTTAAGAAGAGAGTCGAGTTCTTCCAGATGACATCTTTGGTGGTTTGCCATAAGGCACTCTCTCCCCAATCCTACCTTAACATTTTGCCCAATAATTTTACTAATTGCCTTGTTGAGGACTGCAGAACATGCCAATCAAAGCCAAAAATCCCAAGAAGCTTAAAATGAGTGAAGTAAGGGAACAATAGCTCAGGAAGACATCCTCAGTCCCAGTGTATAAACTGAGGTTTTGGACCACAGCTGAAAAGATGTATTAATCTTATTCAGGTGCAAAATCCTGCACCTCAGTTCTAAAATCCATTTGCAGCATCAGTTAAAAATAAAATAAAATTTGTTTTTAAAGTCAATTGGATAGTAGATACTGACTCTATGAAAACCCTGCAGGGAGCCCCAGAACTAGTGGGGGAGACAGACACAGAGATAGAAAATTATTGTCCAGTGAGAAAAGTGTTATCACAGGGATAAATATATGGCACCATGAAAGCATTACTTTGAGATGGGAGAAGAGTACATCCAGATAAGAAGATAAAGGGAGTCTGGAATTCATTGGTGAACAACAGACAAAAATTCCTGTCCTCATGTAGAGGGAGACAGATAATAAATACAAAATAGTATAAATTCACATTAAACATTATGGTGGAAAATAAAGCAGGGAAAGAGATGAGATGTGTGGCGGAGTTGTGGATTGTGAGTTTAAGTTGGTACCATAACTGAGAAGGTGACATTTGAATAAAGACCTAAAAGAAATTAGTGAATAAGCCATGTATATATCTGGGTTAGAGAGTTCTAGGCAGAGGGAGTGACAAGAACAAGGATCTCAAAGTGGGAACATATTTATTCAAGAAATAAGAAGGGAGACAGGTGTGCCTGAGGCAGAGTGAGCAAGGGTGAGTAGTAGGACATGTGGTCACAGAGGTTAGAGCTATGGGGCAAGGTTGGGTTCAGTATTTGTCATTAAGTTTGGAAAGTTCTCAGGTATTATTATTTCAGATATTTCTTTTGTTTCATTGTTTCTTCAGCACCTTGTATTCCAAGTAAGTGTGTCTGACACCTTTTAATATTAGCTTACAGTTCTTGGGTAGTCTGTTCTGTTTCCCCTTTTCTCTTTGCATCTCAATCTGGGAAGTTTCTACTGACATATTTTCAAGCGCCCTGATTGTTCCTCAGCTGTGTCCATTCTACTGATGAACCAATAATAGATACTCGTAATTTCTGTCAGATTGCTTTTGATTTATAGCGTTTCCTTTTGATTCTTTCTTAGTTTTCATCTCTCTTCTTCCAAAACCAGTATGTTTTTTCATGCTGTCTACTTTTTTCATTAGTGTTTTGCATATGAATTATATTTATTTTAAAATTTCCCACCTAACAATTCCAAAATTTGTCATATCTGAGTCTTGTTCTGATGCTTGATCTCTCTAAGTAATTTGTTACAAATTAAATTACAAACTTAAAATGCTCATACAAATGACAAATTAAAAAGGTGATAAATAGCAGGTCCTTGTGACTCCAAAACTCACGCTTTCTCTTTCACGAAAACTTCTCAAGAATTGAGTATGCACTCAATATCAATTTGAGAATTGAAATGAATAAATGTGAATGAAAAAACTTGTTTTCTTATCTTTTACTAGCACAACTTATAATATTTTGTTGAAAGCTGCACATGATATATGAGGTAGTCGTTACTGAGGTAAATAGACCTTTAGTCTGAGGTTTTATGTTTGTCGGACTAGGAGTTTGGCTGTGTTTAATATTTGCTGTAGTGGTAAGTGTCAGAGGCTTGGGTGCCTGTTCTGTTGTGTTTATGTTTTCCTAAGATCTCTTCCTTAAATCAACTTTGCACTGACTGTTTATTTTGATATAATTCACTGTTTTACTGGAGCTCTGTTGGTGTGGTAATAAGATAGGGAGATGGAAGAGTGTTCTATGGTCTTATAATTACATTTCAGTCTTTTAGTGGGTCTGTGTCACTGGGCTGTGACAATCACAAGTATTTGGGGGGTATTTTTGTGACTTTTAACCCCCTTAAGTGAGAAAGGAAGACTTGAGGGGGCTGGAGTTAGGTGAATGTCTTTCCCTCTAGGCATAGTAAGGCTCTGGTGAAGTATTCTCCCCTGGAATTTAGGCCTTTGTTATGGATAATGCTCTGGATGCACTTAAAAATAATGGTTACTTTCCCCCTCCTCCTGCCAGAATCATAAGGGGATTTTTCTTGACTCTTCACCATGATAAATTGATGGGATTCCTAAAGGTAAACTTCACAAAATTGTGCCACTCTCTCCACCAAAACAAAACAAAACAACCAAACATAACAACAACAAAAAAACCCCTTGTGACTAATTCATTCTCAGTATCCTGTAATTTGTCAAAATTAGCATTTAAGTGTTCTTATCAGTTTATGGCTCCAGCAACTCTGCTCCAGATCATGACCATAAGTCTCAGAATTCATCAGTTCTTCCTGATTTGGGGGAGGGTGGTTTGTTTGCAATGTCAGTTCTCTGACAGGTTCAATATCATTGGTACTCACTGTATTCAGTTTTTTCTTGTTGTTATGATGATATTGATACTGGATATAAAACTGGAAGTCTGGGAAAACATTTTAAATATGCCTTTTTGGTCCATAGAACAGCTTTACGAGGTGGATATTATTGCCATGATAATTTTCTGGATGAAAAAAATTGAGAATGTTAAGGAATTTGCTCAAGATTACTCAGTAAGCAGTGGGACTTGGATTTGAACTCAGTTCTGTCTGATTCTGAAGACTAGGACATGGACACATATAGCATAATACAAGAGTCAGAAAGTGACAAGAATCATAAGGGGGTAGAAAAAGTGTTATGGCAGTATGGAGGATGATGATGTCAATTTAGGATGGGGGAAGGCAATTTTATCAGAGAAGATAGAAGTTAGTGGGTCTTGAAGGACTCAAACATAGGGAAATCTGGACAGAAGATTGGGACCCTGGAGGCAGAGCATAAAGATATTCAAACATTAATATTCTGCTATATAAAGTTCCCATTATTCTTAGCCCAGCCATTGTATGCCCTTGTCTACTTGGAATTCTATGATGAGAAACAAGGAAGGTCTTTCAGTGCCTACCAAGTAGTGAGAGCTTATTGGCCATTCTCTTTCATTATGCCAATGTTACAAATCAAGCATCTGGGCTTTGATTAATTTTATTCTGCTCAGGAGTTCTGTCTTGGGAAATTATTGAGGGAGGTGGCAAGCTCAGTACCAGAAAGAACCTGTACTCTTAACGTGGCCAGTGTCCCCTTCACATGGGGAGGCCAAGAAAGGAAAATAACCACCAGTGAATCTGGTTTTGAGAGAATTAGGAAATGTAGCAACTGTCTAGCCACCTCTACTTATTCCCCTCAGAATAGACTTGCATCCAGATATTCTTCATTCTGCTTTCTAACCATTTCCCTGGCACTCCCCAACTTGATGAGGATCTTATGACAATTCTACTGCATATAATCCCTGGAACAGAGTTGAAGCTTTATCCTCTTCTGAGACTACAAGATCCCCTCCTCTTGTCTGAAAAAAAAAATACACGCTGAGGAAACCAAGCAGTTACAGGAGGTGCTAGAGAGCCCCATCTGGTGCATCCCTACTTGTGGGGGTGGGGCATACCAGGGTGTGTGGGGCTCACTGGCCCAGAAAATAGAAGGACAAAGATGGAGGCCTTAGCTCACCAATACCTGAAGGTAAGTTGCTCTTTTCCCCTCTTAGGCATGGTTCTGCAGAAAAAGTCCTCTGCATACACTGTTGTCTTGTTGGAGAGGACAGGACTCCCTAAAATGCACGAGAACTGATATATAAATAGAATTAAAAGCTTCTATAGATAATAAAGATCTCTACTTATATTTGAGAAGTGATGAATCCCCAAAGGCCTCTATCCAGTGTTGTCTTGTCCAGTGATCTACCTATCATTGCTCTTCATTGACCATCTAACCCGTTTAAGGCAGTGGCTTTCAAACATTTTTTACTTTGACTCACAGTAAAGAATAAATCTTACAGTATGAACCAGTAAATGCTTTCACTTGTGTATGTATGTACACCTACACAAATATATGCATACACATGTGTGTGCTTATGCATATATGTGTGCATATTTTCATGTATCTATAAATTGCAGTTTTTGTATATCAAAATTGCTGAATATTGGCAATTTACTATTATTCAATGTAATATAAAAGCAAAAGTTTCACTAAACAATACTTTAGTACGTGCAATCACAGTGATATTTTCTATTTTATTTTATTTCACTTTTTAAAAGTGCCAGTTGTTAACCACTAAATTCATTTCATGATTTGCTAGTGTGTTGTGACCCACAGTTTGAAAAACACTGGTTCAAAGTGTTATCTTTTGAATGCCCTTCTTAGAGTACAGGAATTTTTCTGGGCTAGTTATCCCCCAGAGAATGTGCAGATCAAAGCAGACAGGAAGGAGAAAAAAAGGAGACGGAAAGGACTGATACAAGAATAACAACCCAGGCCAGGGTCTCTGAAAAGCCACACAGTAATAGAACTAGAAGGATCTAAATCTGTAGTGTGGCAGATGGAGAAACTGAGACACAGAGAAGGAAGGACTTGCCTAGAGTTGTATTCCAAATGAGTCACAGAGCCAGAGCTGGAACCTGAGGCTCTTGAGGATTCTTCTTGTCCAGAGGAATTTTGGCAACACAAGGTTTATTCCCACAGATATAATAAGCTCCATAGGCTAGATCGGGCACTAAGTGCTCCCAGCGTTTGGGGCCTAGCTCATGGGATGATGGGCAAGGCTTTAATCAGCCTCCTGTTCGATTCTGTACATGAGAATCAGTCCCAGTCTGTTTGACATGCTTAGTCACTGGCGACCTATTCTGCTGTTGACAACTCTCGTTAGTAAAACCAGTGTCCAGCTACTCGTTCACCTCAGCTAAGTCAAGAGTGGGGAAGGAGAATGCAACACACATGCGCAGCTGTCCCACAAGCCAACTCTCTGGCTTGGGCAGGAAAGAGGTGGTTTATGGACTAATGAGAGCAGCTAAAGACAACAGTATAACCTGAGCTTCTCTTATCAAACCCCACCTTGATTCTAACCTCTACATCCCTCCTCTAAGAAAAGCTAGGGCCCTTTGACCTTATCAGTAAGCCCAACCTGGCTTGGACTGGGGCTTTAACACCAGCTCCAAACAAGTGCTACTTGTCGTCCTTTTCTATGGCTGTGGAACTGCCCTCTAGTCCCAAATCTGGCATTTGAGTTACTACTCTCTTCAGCTTTCTCCTAGCTGAGTCTCAGAAGCCTGACATACAATAGGTGCTCCTTAGATCTTGATTCCCTTTTACCTCTTCCTGCCTTCCTGTTCTTTTCCAACAGTGTTTATTGTTGTCATTTTTATCTCCGTGTGAACAGTGTTTTGCTCCCACTTATGAGGACATGCATTATTTGTTTTTTTGTGTGTGTGTGCAAAAGACATGATTTTGTTCTTTTTTTTATGGCTGTGTAGTATTCTATGGTGTATATTTATATGCCACACATTTTCTCTATTCAATTCACCATTAATGGGTACCTAGATTGGTTCCATGTCTTTGCTATTGTGAATACTGTTGTGATAAGCATACAAGTGCAGGTGTCTTTTTGGTAAAATGATTTATGTTCATTTGAGAATATACCCACTAGTGGTATTGCTGGGTCGAATGGCTCAAAGAGGTCTTTTTATCAACTGTGATCACAGCATAGTGAGCTAGGCAGTTCCACTTAATATGAATCATAGCACTATAATAATATTGCATATATTGCATATAATAGAAACAATGTATTATAATAATGATAGTCAATATTTATTAATCATTTTTCTATAAACCTGGAGTATTATGAGTGCTAAAACTGGATGAACCTATTTAATCCTCACAATTTTTCAGTGAGTTAAGTACCAACATCATCCTCATTTTACATGTAAAGAAACTGACACACAGAGAGAAGTCCAAGTTACCACATCTAGGAATGATCAGAGCCAAGGTTCAAATTCATTAACTCTTTTTCTCTATAGAAAGATCCCTGGTCTTAAAATCTAAAGGATTAGAATTAAGACTTAGTTCTGCCCCTAAGTTGCTGTGTAGCCTTCCCCTTTTATTTTCCCAAGTTCAATATTTGGAATTCAATATGTGATAAAATATTGACCAGGGACTTCAATTAGCTGACTCTTAAAGGTTTTTCTAGTTCATTCATTCAATCATTTCCCAAATGGTCACTGATTACCTCCTCAATGCCAGACCCTATATGAGCAAAATACCACCTCTTCCTCACAGAGCTCCTGTTTTAATAAGGAAAGGAAGACCACACTAACTTTCCCTAAGTCTGGGCCTGTGTGACGTGTGTGTGTGTGTGTGTGTGTGTGTGTGTGTGTGTGTGTGTGTGCATGTGCGCATGGATGTAAGTCCAGGAGGTAATGGGGGTAAGGGTAGCCTGGTGTAATCTGGCTGCTCAAAGAATTGTGGAGTGGGAGAAAGTCCAGGGAGTGACCTGTCTTGTGCTCTCTGTGTCCCCTAGATGCTTCCCATGATATTACTCCAAAGATTTCCACTGAGAACCACAATTGCAGTTTATATATGCAGTCAGAATGGGGAAATTGCTTCCTTGTAGTGAATAGTCATTTGGCATTTGCAATCCAGAAGTGTTCCTGAATGAAGACTCCTAAAGGCACCCAGGTGGAGAAGGTGAACTGGAGATACACCTTGATGGCACAGAAGGGACATAGCTAGGAGTTTTGGCAGGAAGTAGCATAAAAGAGATTGAGGTGACCACTGGGAGCAAGAGGAAAGATGTAAGAAAAGAGGAAATGAAGGAATAGATGGCGTGAAGGGGAAGGGAAAGAGTGGGGAGTCTATCTAGGTGGTCTTCAGAAACTGAGTTATCTATAAATACTTCTCTACAGCCTTTTAGTCCTTGAGGCCCACAGACTTCAGGTGACTTGTCTAAGAACACATGACTTAAAGGACCGAGGTAAAGGTCCATTCCAGCACTAATACCTCTGTATGGTAGCTTATAAAGAGTGTAAGGAGCACAGAAGACCCAGACAAGCCCTGAATATAACCTGCACCTAGGAAGCATCAGGTTTTTTCCCCTATGCTCTGAACTTTCAGCAACCAGTGTTGTCCTATGTGTCATTACCAACAGGTCCCAGCAGATTCTCAACCAGCTCTTACTATGAGACCTGCTTGAAAGCCTCAGGCTGTTCCCTTTGTCCTTCCAAGAGGTACGAAGTACTGACGGGTAAAATTTCTTTCTTTTTGTATATATATATATATATAATTTTAAAATTGTGAGGTACAGTTAAGGGTTAGGTATACAAATATTCATTGTACAGGTACCCTTGGTGATGAGGTGTGGCACCCGTCCCCAGACAGATATTATCTACCGTTAATCCCACCTCCTTTCCCCTCCCTGACCCCCCCATAGTTTCCCACCACTGTCAATCCTTTTCTTATAGTATTAACGGTAGTTGTTCAAGGTCCACTTATGAGTGAGAACATGTGATACTCATATCTTTGTTTCTGTGAGAGATCACTCAGTATTATAAACTCTAATTCCATCCAGGTTGCTGCGAAATTTATGATTTTGTTCTTTTTTATGACTGCATAATATTCCATTGTGTATATGTACCACATTTTTAAAATCCAGTCCTCTCTTGATGGACAGCATGGTTGGTTCCATGATCTTGCTATTGTGAACAATGCTGCGATAAACATACGTGTGCAGGTATCTTTTTTATAGAGTGATTTGAGTCCTTCAGGGTATACTCCCAGTAGGGGGATTGTGGGGTCATATGGAAGGTCAATTTTTATAGCTTTGGGTCAAGTGATGGGAATCCCAAGATCCCAAGATCTGGAATGGTAATCACATAATTAAAAATGCCACCATTCCCTCTTTCTGTGCTTGTGTACAAATCACTAATTGAGTATACCACTTTCTTATGTAGAACTTAGATACTTCCTCATAACCATTCCCTGGCAATAAATAAGCATTGGAATACAAAATTCTATTTACAACTCCACTTAGGCTTATCAGATCATACTAAGAAGGCAACTACCTGCTCCATATGTGCAAAAACCCATGGTTGGAAGCAGCATTCAGTCTAGAAGGGCTCGGACAGTACATGCTCTTCTATCTATCCTGAGCACTACCTTGAAAAGAACTAGAAAAGATAGCTGCAAAAAGAGTTCTTAGATATAACCTAATGTAACTGAGACTATTGCAAAAAAGGAAAATATGGTGGACTATGTAATTTATACATTTAAGAAAAATAACAAGTTCTTTGAAATAAATAATGATTCCCTTGAATTAAATGGAAAGAAAATTTATGCAGGAAAACATTTACTGCTTGCTTCCTAGTTTTCAGCATTATGGTAGGCATCTTGATATAAATTATTTCCTTTCAACCTTGTGGCAACCCTAAGAGATACGATTCATTATTCTCATTTTAAGATGATGACATTAAGGGTCACAGTGGTAAAGAATCTTGCACTGGGACAAGAGCTAGTACATGAAAGAGTCAAGATTTGATCAAAGTTTGATTCTTTTCAACATACCACACTGCCTCCAAAGGTAACATAGAATGACATAATGGAATTTCATTCCACTTATTCCACAAATATATATTGAGTTCCTCCTATGTGTCAGGCATTGTTCTAGGCACTGTATGAAACAAGACAGATGCGGGTCTTGCACTTATGGAGCTTATGGTTTGAGGACCTAAGAGTCAGGCAGATACAGGCAGTATTCAAATTGCTACTCAAAATATATTATTGCAAACAATGAAAGTGTTAATAAGGGAAAATACAAGGAACCAAAAAATCATATTACAGAAGGGATTTGATAAAGTCTGGGACATTTGAGTTGAGAGCTATAGGCGAAGGGAGATAGGGAGAATAATGAAACATTCCAAGCTGATAGAAAAACTTGTGAAAAATACATATACTGGAGAGACTGAAAAAAAGGCTGGGGCACAGAACGTGAGAATAAAGACTGGTGAAGAAAGCTCTGTAGGCTTCAATGTGGAGTTTGGATTTTTATCCTATGAACAGAGGAAGCCATTGGAGAATTATAAACAAGGAAATGAAATGACCCAGCTTGTATTTTTAAAAATATTTTTTCCACTATGATATGTGATATGTATGCAGAAAGGTGCATAAGATTTGTCTGTATAATTAAATGAATATTTATACAGTGAAATTTGTGCAACCATCACCCAAGTCAATAAATAACACATTGTAAAGACCACAGAAACACTTCTATGTGACTTAATCATAACCTTCTCCCCTCCCTCAGAGGTAATCACTATCCTGACTTTTGTAGTGCCCATGTTTTTTTTTTTTTGTAAAACTGGACTTTCTATTTTATGGTAATTGTAGATTCACATGCAGTTGTAAGAAGTGATACAGGGGATGCCTATACTCTTTATGAAGTTACTCCCAGTCATTAACATCTTGCAACCCTACAGTACAATAACACAACCAAAATATTAACATTAATGCGGTCAAGATAGAGAACACCACATGACCCTCTCCTATTTTTTTTTTTTTTTTGAGTTGGAGTCTCACGTCGCCCAGACTGGAGTGCAGTGGCCGCTCCCGGCCACCGCAGCCTTGACCTGCTGGGCACTGGCGATCCTTCCGCCTCAGCCTTCCGAGTAGCCGGAACTACAGGCGCGCGCTACCACTCCGGCCAATTTTTTGATTTATTGTAGAGATGAGGTCTCGCCTAACCAGGCGGGTCTCGAACCCTCGGGCTTAGGCAATTCACTCACCTCAGCCTCCCAAGGTGCGGGATTTCAGGCTGAGCCACGAGCCCGGCAACCTCTCCTATTTTTTAACAGCCACTATCACCTTCTTCTCTCTTGCTTCCCTTCCTCTACTCATTTCTACACCCTTGCAACTCCCAATCTATTCTATATATTCTCCAATTCTCTAATTTCACCATTTCCAGAACGTTATATAAACAGTCACACATACACAGTATGTGGCCTTTTTGGAATGGGTTTTGTACTCAGCATGGTTCTCTGGAGACTCATCCAAATTGTTGTATGTATCAATAGTTTATTTCTTTTTATTGCTAAGTAGTATTCCATGGTATGATTTTAGCACCATTTGTTTAACTATTTACCTGTTGAAGCACATTGGTCTGTTTCCAGCTTTGGACTATTAGGAATAAAGATACTATAAACATTTGTGTATAGATTTTGATGTAACCATGCGTTTTAATTTCTTTGGAATAAATGTCCAAGAGTGCAATTGCTGGGTTGTATGGTAAGTACATGTTTAAATTTATAAGATATTGCCAAACTGTTTTTTAAGGCAGCTGTTTCATTTCATATTCTC
This sequence comes from Carlito syrichta, assembly GCF_000164805.1. Classification (NCBI taxonomy): domain Eukaryota; kingdom Metazoa; phylum Chordata; class Mammalia; order Primates; family Tarsiidae; genus Carlito; species Carlito syrichta. The sequence continues at coordinate 229,113 of NW_007251360.1, read as the reverse complement.
ACCAAAAATGTACAAGTTATTTAGTTTCTTCGTATCCTCACCAACATGGTGTTGCCAGTGTTCTTATTTTAGTCATATTGATGTAGTAATATTTTTAAGTGATGTGGTTTTAATTTCCATTTCATTAATGTCTGATTATGTTGAACATATTTATATGTGCTTATTTGTCAACTGTACAGTCTCTTCAGTAAAATGTCGCCTCATGTCTTTTACCCATTTGCTAGTTGGATTTCTGCTTACAGTACTTTTGAGTTTGCAGAGTCCTTTATAGATACTTTGGGGTTGATTGTGTTGTTCAGTTATTTTTTTCATCTTTATTTTAGATTTGGGGGTACACATGTATGTTCATTAAATGGACATATTGTGTAGTGGTGAAAATTGGAATTCAGATGATCCATTCCCCAGATAGTGAACATTGTACCCATTCAGTTCGCCTATATAATTTTTTTGTTGATTTTCTGTTGAGAGTAGTTCTATAAATCTCTGAGAGTAGAGTATTGAAGTCCTCAATTACAGTTGTAGATTTGTCTATTTCTTTTTTCAGCTCTTTTTTTTTTTTTTTTTTTTTTTTTTTTTTTTTTTTCATCTTGTATTCTCAAGCTCAGTAGTTAGGTGTGTACACATTTAGAATTACATGTCCTCCCAGTGAACTGATCCTTTTATCATTATGTAATGTTTCTTTTTGTCTCTAGTAAATTTTTTACTCTGATGTAGACTTCATCTTACATTATGTGTGAATTTTAAATTAGTGTTTTCAAGGTACATATTTTTCTATTCTTTTACTTTCAACATAACTATTATATTTGCCATTATATTTGAAGTAAATTTCTAATAGTCAGCATACAGTTGGATCAATTTTTTTTCACTTTGCAAATTTCTGTCTTTTGAATATATTTAGATCATTTGCATTTAAAGTAAATGTTCTGTTGGTAAATGTTCTGTTAGTCTGCCACTTTCCTGTTTTATTTTTTGTTCCTCTGTTCTCTTTTCTTACATGCCTCTGAATTATTTTATAATTTTTAATTGCTTCATCTTAAGTTATTTGTAGTGTTTTGAGGTATAATGCTTTGCATCATTTTCTTAGTCATTTGCTCTCAGTATTACAATATACATACATAACTTAGCAGAGTCTGCTGGTATCAAAATTTTACTGCTTCAAGAGAAGTGTAGAAACCTTACTTTGTTTAGGTCTCCTTATCCTCTCCACTTAAAAAATATAATTTGCTAAGTATTTCTTCTACATAATTAGTTACCACATCAGATGGTTTTAAAGTTTTTGCTTCAATCGCCACATATTGATTTAAGAAACTCAAGAGAAGTAAGACAGTTTATTATATTTACCCCTATTTTTACTAATTCCAATATTCTTCTTTCCTTTCTATAGTCCCAAACTTTCTTTTGTTATATCTCCATTCTATTTAGAGATCTTTTAGCCATTATTTTTAGTGTAGGTATGCTGGCAACGAATTTTCTTAATTTTAGTTCATTTGAGAATACCTTTATTTCCCCTTTATTCCTCAAGTCTATTTTAGCTGAAAATAGAACACTGGGTTGACAGTTTCTTTTTCTTTCAGTGCTTGAAAAATGCTGTGTCACTTCTTTCTATTCCCCATGTCTTGAACTTCAATGACACAAATATTAGATTCTTGTTAATGCCCTAAAGATCTCTAATGCTCTGTTCATTTTTAAGCCTATTTCTCTTTTTTATTCACATTTTGTAAATTCTCTTGTTCTGTCATCAAATTTTTTATTCTATACTCTGTTATATCTACTCTACTGCTGAGCTCAGCTAGTGAGGAGTTTTTTTTTCTGCTATTGTATGTTTCAATTCTATAATTTTCAATTAGTGCTTTAAAAAAAAACCTCTTTGATGAGAATTTATTGTTTTCATTTTATTTAAGAAAACATACAATTGTTTGTTGAAGCATTTTATGATGGTTTCTTTAAATTCCTTATTAGATAATTTCAACATCTGAGTTATCTCATTGTTGGTTCCATTTGATTTTTTTCCTTATTTGAGTTGTGATTTTCCTTGTTGGTATGGTATGTGATTTTTTTATTGAGTTCTGGGTTTGTTGGATATTGTATTATGATATTATAAGTCCTATATAAATATTGTATTTCAGTTTATCTTTTTTAAATGCAGGCAACCTCCACTTACTTATGGTGCAAGGATCAGGTAGCTGTGTATGTTTAGCTTCTCCCCGACCTTTGCTGATATCTCTGTAAAAGTGGTGCACTAACTCAAACTGTTTCATTGAAACTGGAAAGGGTAGAAGTTTGCTACCCACTCCATTTCTCTGATACCTTCCTAGTAGAAGAAGGGCACCTTCTTGTTGCCTCTGAGTTGAAGTGTAAGATCAACCCCTCTTGTTTCCACTGCCTCCAATAGAAGGTTAACTCAAATTGCTCTGTTGCTGTGGGGTGGGAATGAAAGCCTAACTTCTACCAGATTCTACTGACACAGAAGGAGATGGGGTAGAGGGAAGATGTGCTAACTAACTTTGCTTTGCACTGCTTCATACAGATTCATTGCTGTCAGTGAGTATGGAGGTTCAATCCCAGCCCCACTGGGGCTGCAAAACCCTGGCAGAACCAAAAGTATACCTTTAAAAAAAATGTACGAGTTTATTATAGAAGATATTACCAAGGACACAGATGAAGCGATATATTGGGTGACATATAGGGGAACAGGTATGGTGCTTCCATGCCCTCCCTGGGTATACCGCCCTTCAGGAACCTCCATGTCTTTAGCTATCCAGCAGCTCCAGAAGTATGTATTTTTAAACCTGGTTTTACATCTGAGTATATAGCCACAAAAATATAGCTATATTTTCTTTTTACAAACTTTATATTAATGGAGTCATATAGTGCATGTTCTTCTGTTTCTTTTGCTGAACATTTTGCTTGTAAGATCATTACATGCTGTTTGCACATAATTATAGTTTCTTTGTTTCCATTGCCATATAATAGTCTACTGTACAAATACACTACAATTTATATATCCATTCTACTGTACACAAACATTTAGGTTTCTTCAAAATTAATGTTATTATCAATAATAGTATCATGATCCTCCTGGTATATATATTATGGCACACAGGTATATTGGTTTTCAGGTCATAACAGTTGTTGTGGAATATATAGGTCATGAGGTATGCATATGTCTAACTTCAGTAAATAATGTTAGATTTTTTGTAAAGTGGTTTTTACCAATTTACACTGCCACTAACAACATGTGAGAGCTCCCATTACTCTACATCTTCACCATCACTTGCTGTTGTCGGCCTTCTAAAAGTTTTCCAGTTCAATGGGTGTGTAAGATGTGCACTTTTAAAAAGATCTCTTCAACCACAATGTGAAACATGCCTTTTAAGAGGGAAGGAGTACAACGTATCTATAACAGAAATTGTATGGATAGTGTAGACATATTAACCTCATTTCATATTGCTATTACAGCAAAGGATGTGCTAGGGAAACAGAACTAAGAAAATGCATTTCAGTCAGTGGAAGGAGAAGTAAGAAAATTATGTCTAAGAATGGCCAGGAATTTGTTGATCTAACCCTAGGGTTTTCAAATTATGAGCTTAGGTTCCTCAGGGCACAACAGTGAACTCACAGGGGCATCTTGGGATATTTTAAATTTTTGAGGGGAACATAGTGATATTCAACATCTGTCAGACATTCCTCAAGACGCTAGCTTGAGGTACTTCACAGTTTCAACATTAGATCGTACTACATTCCTTTTGATGTCTGCTGTGACAAAAATCAAGTACTATGTGAAAATCCACGTGGAAAAGGAAATGTGAGTAGTGGTATCCAGTCTGATTCTAAGATTGTGAATTGTCTGTAAGGTGGCTATTTAATTTGAAGTAAAAATATTTTTTATTTTTAGCAATATGCATATTAATATTTTTAAATTTATATGTATAATTATTTTTAAAGGGATACTAAGTTATTAGAGCATAAATATTTTTTGAATTGTGTGAACTTAACTACTTAATAAATGGAACTATTAGCTATTTCTTTTGGCTTAGAGGCACTGTGAATTAATGAAATGCCAGGGACATTGACAACCAAGAAAGTTTAAGAGCTTTTGATATAGCTTGATAAATGAAGATAAGTGGACAAAGAAAGTGACTTAAATGTTTCCCCTTTTGCCCATCTTCCAGTTGTGTGATAGAGGCCATAAGACTACCAGAGCATCCTTCCATTTTTTCCATCCCTGTCTCTAACCTTTCATGGCTTGGGAGATGAATGGTTTTGTGTATGGGGGCGGTGGGTAAACATTTCTACACCTGACTTGTTTGTATAAGAAAAACTTGGGGATTCCTGAAGTATTTATTGAAGCTTCTGATTGGGGGGTGAATTTTTTATAGGCCACAACAAAATAGCTTGTTATTAACAATAGCTACTCATTTGAAGGAGAGAGATGTAATTTATCTGCTCCTGTTACCAATAGACAAAATGAACTCATTAATTTACATTTTGAGCTCATCTTATAAGAAAAAAAGTGCACAGAAAAAAATATTGCAGTCTGAAGAGGAATTGTGGTTTAATTGATCTTGTTTTCCATTGGCATAAGGAACTCTAAAGCTCTAAGTGCTATGCTTACCATAGGGATGGAAGTAAGTAGATAAGTAGACAGATATATAGGTAGATAAATAGAGGTAGAGACAGGTTCTATAGATATATAAAGTAAAAATTATCTACTGAAGAAAAAATATTAAACTCTTAAATGTTCTCATCAAGAACTGCAGGGAAGGAAACTTAGAAGCTAGATAATAATAGGATGTTAGAATAGTAGGGTATCTAGAGACCCTCTGGCCACATTAGAGATGGGGATACCAGAGACCTGGCTGAGAGCAAGATTGGAAGAAGGGACAGGAAGAGTAGCAAATTCTGAGCACTTGTTTGCTAAATAAGCAAGCACATGACAAAAGCTGAAGAACTACCTTTCCTTTGCCATATGGCCTGGCTCTCACAATGCTACCACTAGTATTCTTTATTAAAATCTTGCCATCCAAAATGTCAACATATTATCTGGTTAAAAAAAATTAGAAGAGTTCCACTTTGGGAGAATGTATTTAGGGAGAATGGTTGTTATGATTCTGGGAGATTCTGAGACTGAGAGGAAAAAAATTTTCAAGGACATCCAGTCAAAATTAGATGCCTTGGCTCCTTACTAAAAGGCCAAAGCTTTGTTCAGTTAATCCTAGAGTTCTGCCCCTACTTTCCAACACTATGGGCTAGGAAAGCTATAATCCAAACTGATTTTCCGAATTTCTGCAGACGGAGGAACTCCTTCAGCTTAGGTAGCTTGGCTCCAGCATCTGATTTCAGGCCTAGTTCTGAGTTTGCAGTTCTGGGAAAATTTCCAGACCTGTCTGGGGCTCTTGGCTTCCCTATCTAAGATCTCAGTGGAAGGGGCTGATGAATCTCTTAGGGTGGTAGGGAATTTCAGCCCATCTGGGAGGCCTGTTTGAGTGCTTGTTCCTAACTGGCCCTGAAAGGAAATAAAAAAGGAAAAAAAAAAAAAGGAAGAAAAGAGAAGCAGAGAGGTAGAGGGGTGGTTCCTCCAACTGTTCCTCCTAGCAGGCACTGGCCAGGACCATTAGGCTTAGCAGTCTACCTCAGGGAGGCAGAGATCTGAAGGTTGCTTACTGGCTGGGTTTTCTTTCTACCCTTCTTTTTTTCCTCTCCTTCTGCTCTTTGGGTTATGGTGACCTGAAACTTCTCTCACAGTGAGTTCTGAGGCAGCAATGTCTGAGAATAACTCACAGAGTAACAGCAATCGTCCCCACCTTCTAAAAAGACAGGCAGGGGGAAAACTGTGGTGTGTTCTGCTCACCCTGTCTCTAAGTGAGTCAAGGGGCTAAGCACGGAGGGGTGGGGAGTCATGACCTTGTGTTCCTTGATGTTATTTGATGTTGATTTTGGCTGCATTCATGGAGTTAAAAAGCATATAAAAATGAAGCTAATAAAACTGCAGGGCTAAAGAATGGGCCAGGCATAGGCTGTGGATTCCAAGAGCAGCTGTGGCTGAGCTCACTATCCTTCTAAGGTACAGGTTTGGACCAGGCCAGAGTCAAATGGCAGAAATTAGCTAACTTTGGTAACCCACCTTGATTTGAAACCTTGATTAGCTTCAAACGGGAAATGCAAAGAAGGTCATGGGGACTTGAACCTTAAGACTCCATTTATAGCCTCCATGGATGCGGGACCTAAGCTGCTTTCTTTCCAGCATTTACTTCTTCCAGGCTGCAAAGATCAAGGTGCTTTCTGCCAGTCTGCCCATCCAGGGACTCTGGGATAAAAATAAAGATGAGAATTGGACCTATCAGGTGGCATATCACCAGTACGGGAATAAGGAAAAAGGTGTCTTGTCCCTGGCACCTGTTCCTGGCAGTGGAAAGTGCCTTATTTAGGCAGACACTGAGGGGCACTGAGGATTGGTAGGATGACAATGATAAACAGAGTCATCAGTATCTGTTCCCTGATTATATGGGAATGGGAAGTGACAACTAACAGTATGCCCCATGTGAGTGTGGGTGAAGGTCACTTGTAAAGGGTCCACAACACATAGTAGACCTCATTTATATGAAACCAAAAGAGGACCTTTTTCCACCTAGTCCTGATTGAGGTGGAGGCAGAGAGCTAGGCTTTCCCTGAGGGGCTCCCAGTGTCAAGGTCATTGGATTTGGAGTCAGAAAACCATAGTCATGACTCTGATGCTTCTTTACTATGTGATCTTGTGTAAGTTTAACACCTTCCTCTCAGCTTTAGTTTTCTCATTTGTAATGTGGTTATAGGACCTTTGTTACGATTAAATAAGAAAACAAATGTAATGTACTTGACAACGTGTCTAGGAATGAGTACAGCACATACTTGGCACTCAACAAACTCTAGTATTTCCCCACCCCCATTTACTAAAGTCTAGGCTGAAAGGATGAGTGGAGAAGTTTGGAGCCATGTATTCTCCCAAAAGTAGTCATAAATGTTGGTATGGGGAACCGAAATCTAGAGGTGAACAGAGTCCTACAGAGGTTGACTACCATAGCTATTCTGAGTGAGAATAGCAGCAGGGAAGAAGAAGGGAAGGAGAAAAGGAGTGTGGAGGGATTTGAGCCAAGTGTCAGGAAATCCAGAAGATGTAGAGAGGAACAGCTTTCACCCGTTAGTGGTCAAAGATATGTCCCATTTCAGTGTAGGAAGTGTTGAAGATGGGAAGCTGGTAATAGGTGACTTCCCAGCTGCACTGGGCGTTCTTGAAGTTGCCATCTCCTCCCCACCCCAATCTAAGAATAGCCTTAATTCTGGTAATTTTCTTGTACCCTAACATCCATCCTATCTTCAACCTCGCAGGAGTCACCAGACCCTGCTCTACTAATCTAAAAGAAGAACCAGCTGGCCCAAGGCCCAGTCCATACAACAGCAAAGGGCAAGTGATATCACAACCTTGGGATTTCCTATATCTACCCTCTTGTGACCAGCAGACAAAAGTGAGTGTCATTAAATTCAGGTGAAATTAAATTAATTAATTCAATTGAACTAAATTAAATTCAAATAGAAAAACCTCTATGTTGACCTTGTGAGATTAAGATTATCTTAAATTTTCAGAAGGGGAAACTGAGGATCATAGATGTTTCACTTACAGCCTCCTGTTGATGGCAGCAGGGCTGGAGCCTGAGTATGTCTGACTATGATGAAGACTTCTGGGGGAGTCCCTTAAAAAAAGTTCCATACAAAATTAAAAAGTGGAGGAAGAAGCCAAGGCCTCCCCAGTCCTTTTTTCTTCAACACCTGGATCTCTAAGCCCTTGTTCAAAATCTCCCCTTTAGCCATGGTTTTGGTAGACAAAGTTAAGGTCTCTTGCACTAGGAAAAACAAATTCTCCCCTTGTAGTGACCCACATGTACACACTCTGATAGACAGTTCAAGTCAAACTCCTGGCTACAATGCACGACTCTCAGGCAAGTCTGTGTTCTCATTCCCCCATATCTAGTCCATTGTCAAGGTAGGCTTATTTTTCCTCTTTCATCCTCAAAGATACACGGTTCCTTTTGGTAGATTTAGTTGATACCATCAGAGTCCTGGCTCCAACTGCCCCCCAGGAAACTCTCCCACTTCTGAGTTGGATTTTAACCTCTCCAGTCCCCATACCAAAGTGTTTCTCACAACCCATGTCTTTCGTGGATACCTTTCCTGCTCGACTCATTCCTTTCTTATATCAGTCCTGCTTTAACCAACATAGTCCTTTCTCCCTGCGTATTCTTCAGGTTTTTTATTGGAGCACTGTCCAGTGGCCTTCTTGGAATTCCCATTTCTCTCTCTTCAGCTCTCTAGGTACCAAATTTTGTATGCTCTTCTACTTGTCGTTTTCTCTTCCTTTTTGTCCTCCTAGGCAACATTTACCCCATCTAGATCAGAATGCTCAGGTGCTTCTGCCAGTTTTCCCCCCAGGGGATTCTGGGTTAGAATTAAGTCCTAATGGTACTATCTTATTTGGAAGAATGTTTCAGTGTTTACACTGACTAGACTAAAATACTAAACTGACCTTCCCCAAGTGATGTATCAAGATGATTTTCTACAAACCATTAGAGGGAAGAAGAAGCCCACTTCTGCTGCCCTGGGATCCCCAAAACAGACATAACAGGGAGGAGCTGGGCCCTCCTGTGGCTGATTCTTAGATTATGGTGCAAGTGGGTGGGTGGTAATTATTGCAGTAAGATGCCTGTGTTGAAATCATTATGCTTCAAAATGAAATATTTGTATGACATTTTCCCCCCATTTCCAATAAAATTAAGAGCTTTGGGGTCTAAATGCTATAACCTTCAAAAGATACAGTTTGAGCATAGCAGTGTTTGTCTATGCACCAGAATAAAGCTTATAAATTAGAATCTGTCAGTCAGAGTTCCTCACAGAAAGGTTATACTGTACCTGAGAAATGTGTGCTACCTAATTAATTCAAGTCTGGATTGTAGCTGTAGATGCAAGATAATGTGTTGGGACAGGAAACCAGGTTCAGGCATTTGTTTGATTTTTAAATTCTGCTTTTCTCATGACTCAGCTATAGGACTGGCAGGTTCCCCAGGACCTTGGTGACATGGAAAGTAAATAGCCCAGGGGAAGACTATCCTGATTGAAATGATAGGGCCCAGTAGATACAGGCAGCCTAGGCAAGGCAGGACAAAGCAAGGAAGAATTGCAGGTCACTTTACCACTTGCATGGTGGATGATGCGACATCTGGCTATGAGTAACAGATGAGAGGAACGGGAGGCACAGGAGTGGAACCTGCTCTCAAAATAAGAAGGCTGAAGGAGGTTGTGAGCATGTGTTCAGAGTTCCACATCTAGAGCTGCATGACGCAGGATAACCAGCTAGGAGGACAAGCTGATGCGCTTAAACAAGCATGAGGTGATGGAACACAACACTGAAACTTGATGTCTACACCAATACCCATGTCTCACTCTTCACCCACCAGGTATCAGATTCAATTAGCAGCAAAGGACACTAGAGGGAAGTGCAAGCACAGCATAGTAACTCAGTGTCAGGCACCAGAACTGAGGAGCATAACTTATTTCCAGGCTGCATTGGCTGAAGGGACTTAAAATTCAAAATTCTGTCTGTTTGGATCAAGACTGGCTCAGGAACTGGGCCACTTTACCTGGTTGAGAATGAGGTCATGAATTTGGGTTGCAAATTTGGGCAGAGGGGAAGTTGGACTTGAATATTCCTCTCCTTCCATCCCCTTTTCATACTTACCCTCCATGTCTGCTCTTTGTTTCAGCTCTTGGGTATGTATTAATCATTCTGTCAGATAAAATGGGACCAGACACAAAACTTGGGTATGTTCCTAGTATGTGAGTTTATCTATGCCCCTTTTCCATCTTAATTCTCACCTTGTAGCTCAGTTTCCACATTTGCAAAATGATAATAATAGGGAAGTTTTCTTTCTCTACAAGGTGAAGAAGTGATGAAATTATGCATAATAAAATAAAGCCTAATGTCGGATACACAGAGGTTGTTCTATAAATATTTGTTGAATTAGAATATCTAAGGCAAAGTTTGAGACCTATTTGGGTAAAGATTGATTCTAGTACAGTTCAAAGCTAGCTGCATTATCTAGATGGTTGTGTACAGGCACCTACCAGGCCAGAGTATTAAAAAACAGAAGTTGGAAGAGTTCAAAGATTAGGAGAAATGAGATGGAGAGAATGAGATAGGAGAGAGTGAAAGAGACTGAAGTGGGAGAGGAATGAGACAGTAGAAATGAGAAAGAACAAGACCACAAGAACATCCAGGGAAGATAGAGCAATAGAAAGATAAAGAAAGAAAATATAGATAGAAGGAATGAAAGAACAAAAGGAAATAAGAGGGGAAGAGAAAGAAAAAACAAATGAGAGAGAAGGGGAAAGAGATAAGAAAGGAAAGAGAGGCAAAGAGAGATAAAAAATAAGACAGAAAGAAAATGAGTGAGGGCTTGGAATTAACCAAATTAAGTTGCCATTTGGGCATATCCTGCCCTGAAACTGTAAGAAGAGTGGGCCACAAAGTGTGTCATAAAGGGGATTTTGACAGAAGTAGTAGGGTTTCTGTCTGCCTGATGGTATAATGAGATGGCAGGAAAATGCTCCCCCAAATCTCCTAGTCCTCCTTCTCCTAGCGCTAGCCTAACCAGGAAACCAGGTTTTGTGGGAGGGCTTCCTATTCTTGACTACTTTTTATACTAAAGACCCTCGTTCCCTCAAAGTTGTGCTCCCAACTTTTCCCTCCTTTGCCCTTTCTAAAACCTCTTTGCCTGCTGCATTTCTGAATGGGAACTCAAGAGGTGATCTTTCTTCCTTTTAATCCCCCAAACAGGAATGTTGTGCCTTCTAATCAGTGTCAACAAATCCCTTTAGATGTAGGAGGAACAAGTTGCAGTAGGCTTGGCACTAGGCCCAAACTCTGATGAAGAAGAAAACAGACACTGACATTTGCAGTGTGCCTCCTACTGATGTCCTAAAAAAAATCCTAGTCTTGTCCCTCTTCTTAGCCATAACCCGGTAACCCAACACATCACCAGATCTTGTGCAGGGGAATCAAGGTGAGCAGGCTCTGGAAACAGAGAAGTTATTGGGTGATTCTCATGGGATGATAGGCTGCTAGACTACTCTTATTGATACAGATAGTTCTTCTCTGCAATACCTTGGGAACATGTAGGCTTCAGATCTTTCTTTGCTTCGACCTATTGAGCATCCTATCTTCTAGAGTAAACTGTCTATGAACTCCATATCAGAAGGGCCCACTATGATACATGATTTAAATCCTCCTTCTGTCACCTTGGTGATTTTCTCCTTACAATTACTTCTGCCTAGCACCTTGTTTTTCCCTCTGTCACAACCCTGACTACATTGCACAGTTGTCCATTTCCTAGAACAGCGGGCTTCACAAGGCCATATTTCATATCCTACACCTCTTAAGAAGCCATGAGACAAAGCTTGAGACACAGCTGATCTTGATGAAGATTTCTTTAATATATAACTGAGTAATGTATAACTGAGTAAATTCTCACTTTGGTTATATACCTAGCATACCTAATGACATAGGTTATAGGCAAAGTGGGTACCATTTTAATTTTAAGAATAACCTCTAAGTTGAAGAATTGTATAATAGACAATGACTTCTTTACTTTACTTATTTGCTTATTTTTAATTCAAAACATAACAGCCATTACTGACAATAACAGTTTATATTATCTTAACCAAAAGACATAAAGCAGTCATACACATTGATTATCTAGCAAACTGAATTTTAAAAAATCATATTTGAAGGCACGAAACATAGTGTTAAACATAGGCATCCAAATTCTCCAATGGAATTGTCTCACAGGCATTGCCAATGTTATCTGGATTGCTAGAACCAATGGATACTTTCATTTTTAAATCTTGAAGTAGGTACTCAATAAATATCTGTTGAATGACTACATGAATAGGTTAAAATACATTATCCTACTCTGTTTAAGGTATGAAACTAGGTATTGTGAAGACACAGAGCTGGGCAAGTGGAAAAAATAAGCCCTTGTGTGCGAAAATAGTGAATTAAAAGAATATGAGGCTTAGAAGTTGAAGACTTAGGTTTCAGTCTCAGCTTAAAGCCATTTAGTGGTTTTAGTGTGGCTTTGAAAAAGTATAAATTTTTTTCAGTTGATAATACAAGCATCTTCTATATGAATGTCCCCTAATTCCTTCAACTTGTGGGAAGCAACCATTTCCTTTAATATGCAAGTTTTGAAATAGAGTGCTTTTCTACATAGACTGCTCCATTGAATAATTAAATAGTAGGTAAAGATAATTTTCTTTTTATAGAATTATTCTGGATAATCAACAAAGAATGACGGAATTAGAATATTGCTATTTTATACCCTTAGTGAATTCGTGAATATAAGCAACGATCATCAATGGCTATTGCCATAATAGAGAGGCAGCCAGATATTTTATTCTTTAGGATGGGCATACCTCTGAAGTAATTTTACTAAAAAACCTGAATTTCATTAAATTACTAATTACAGCTACCAATTTGCAGAAAATACAAAAGTCAGAGGAACTTGTTAAACTATACCATGAAGAGACAAACAGTAAAATCCAAACTGTGATTCTATTTAGAATAGCATTGAAAATAATAAAATACTTAGAAATAAATTTAACCAAGAAAATTCAAGGAGCGTACACTAAAAACTACAAAATATTGCTGAAAACCTAAAATAAATGGAAAGACTTTCCATGTTCATGGATTGGAAGACAATGTTAACATGGCAATCCCTCCCAAATTGAGCTACATGTGCAGGGCAATCCCTATCAAAATCCCAGCTGTCTTTCCTTCTTGAATTGACAAGCTTATTTAAAAATTCATATAAAATTGCAAGGGATCCCAAATAGCCAAAACAATATTGAAAAAGAACAAAATTGGAAGACTCATACTTCCTAATTCCAAAACTTATCACAAAGCTACAGGAATCAAGAGAATGTGGTACTAGTGTAAGTACAGACATATAGAAGAATGGAATAGAACTGAGAGTTTAAAAATAAACTCTTATATTTAGTGTCAATTGATTTTTGACAAGGGTACTAAGAAAATTCAATGGGAGACAGAGTAATCTTTTCACCACATAATGCTGAGGCAGCTGGAAATCCACATGCAAAAAAATGACATTGGACCCCATTTCACACCATACATGGCAATTCAGTCAAAATGGATCAAAGACTAAATGTAACAGCTAAAACTGAAAAATTCTTATAAGAAAATATAGGCATAAATATTTGTGACTTTAAATTAAGCAATGGTTTTTGAGATATGACTCCAAAGGCAAAATAAATAATAGATAAAGTGGATATCACCAAAATGAAAACTTTGCCCTTCAAAAGACATAAATAAGGAAATAGACAAATATTCCACAGAATGAGGGGAGATTTCACAAATAATATAATGACCTTATTTCTAGAATATAAAAAGAAACTCAACTCTATACTGAATAGATAAGTAACCAACTTTGGAAATGAACAGATTATCTGAATGAGCATTTTTCCAAAGAAGATATACAAATCACCAATAAGCATGTGAAAAGATGCTAAACAATATTAACCATCCAGCAAGTGTAAATTGAAACCACAATGAGATACCACTTCATACCCACTGAAATGACCATAACCAAAAAGACATATAATAACAAATATTGTTGAGAATGTGGAGAAAGTGGAGCCCTCATACACTGTTGGTGGGAAAGTAAACTGTTTCAGGCACTGTGGTGAACGGATTGGCAGTTCCTCAAAATGTTCATTGTAGAGTTAACCATATTACCCATCAATTCCACTCCTAGGTATATACCCTCCAAAAATGAAAACAGATGTACACTTAAAATCTTGTACACAAATGTTCATAGTAACATTATTCATAATAGCCAAAAAGAGGAAAATACCTAAATGTCCATCAGCTAATGAGTGAATAAACACAATGTGATATAACCATACAATGGTTATCAGTTGATAATAAAAAGAAATGACATATCGATATGTGCTACGACATGGATTAACCTTGAGGACATTAGGTTAAGTTAAAGTCACAAAGTACAACATATTGTATGACATTGCTTATATGATATATCCAGAATGGGCAAATCTATGAAGGCAGAAAGTAGAGTAGTTGCTGCCTGGGGCTGGAGGATGAGAGTGAGGTAAGGAGGGATTGGAGAGTGACAGTTAAGAGGTGTGGAGTTTCTTTTTGTGGTAATAAAAATATTCTATAAATGTGGACAACGCATGCACAAATAGGCAAACATACCCAAATCCTCCAAATTATATACACCAAATGAGCAAATTGTATGGTATGTGAATTCTAGCTCAATAAAGCTGTTAAAAAATTAAAACAACAGGCAGCACATAAAATTTTATCTAAGAGCTAGAATTTTTTGACCCCTAGCCTAAGACATGAACTATTTTCATAAACAATCTGTATGTACTTGAGAAGAATATGCATTCTCCAGTGTTGGGTCTAAAACTCTACATATGACCGAAAAAAGTAAGCTTGCTTAATTTTTCTTGTCTTCACAGATTTTTCGTCTCCTTTATCAAGTTTTGAATAAAATATGTTAACATCTCTCACTGTAATATCATTTGTTAACCTTTTCATGTAGTCACACTTTATATATCTTGAGATTTTGTTATGAGATGCATACAAATCTAAATTTTTATCTTTCGGATAAACTGGACTTTTAATTATTATGAATGTATTCTTTATTTATAGTAATATTTTAATTATAAAGTCTGTTGGTTATTAATATAAATGCACAAGATTTCTTTGGTTAGTATTTCCTGGTGTATATTTTTCCATTCTTTGACCTTCAAACGTTTTGGTTACCTTAGAAATTTTAATGTAGATGCTTAGTAAAGTCTAAAGTTAATAAATGGCTTTATCATCTTTCTCGATAACTTAAGGATCTTAGAACTTTTAAATTTTAATTACCCCCTGCCAATGTATAAATTATTGCCCAATTATTTAATTTACCTTGCTATTTTCCCACAGATTAGACATTATTATTTCTTACATAGTCAATAAATGTTTATATTTACCTCCATGTTTTAGATGCCCCCAATGTCTTTGCTTCCCATTACCTCTTAGATCGCAACACTTCCACTAAGGATTACTTTTTTTCTATCTGAAGTACACTTAGAACTTCCTCTAGCATGGGTCTGGTTAGCATTTATTTTATTTTATTTTTCTTGAAAGACAATTCTGCTGGGTGCAGAATTCTCTCAGTACATTTCCCACTTTCTTCTGTTGCCATTATTATTATTATTGGCAATTTAATATTAAATCTAATGGCTATTTTTTGAACCTGATCCGTTTTGTTCTCATTTTCCCCTTCTTCTCACTGGTTGCTTTTATAACATTTTCTTTTTCTTTAGTGTTATGTAAAAAGCACTACAATATGTCTAATGTGGATTTTAAAAATTTGTCTAGTTTGAGATTTGTCAGAATGCTAGAATTTGAAGATGTCTTGCAACAATATTGAAAAAATTTCAGCCGTTATGCCTTTGAATATTGCCTCTTTCTTACTTTATTACGGCTCTGGAAATTTAGTTAGATATATATTAGATCTCTCTCTTCTTCATGTCTCTTAGTTGCTTATATTTTTTATTTTTTTCAGTGTCACATTATGAATAATTTATTTGCATCTATCTTCCACTTCCATGGTTCTCTCTTTAGTTGTATATATTCTGTTCTTCATGAGTATACTTTTCATTTCATTATTCTACTTGTTAGTTCTAGATATTTAATTTTGTTCTTTTTCAAATATGATTGGTTGCTCTTTATAATAGTTACTATACTCTAAAGTTGTTTTCTTCCACAGAGGATTTGCATTTGCTAAATCACCCATAAGAACTGTGGATTTGGGATCTCTGCTTTTGGGTTTTCCAGACCTCATAAGTATATTGAATTGGGACTACAAGATCATATGAGAACCACTAGTGGTTACAAATTTTCATGAAGGTTTGTTTTTCCCCCTCCACCTGGTACCAAAATCAGACAGGACAGATTTCTTTGTTATACTCCTTCTCAGAGACCAATTTAATTTTTACTTACCTTTACACTGAAAGTATGGCCGTTTGGGGTACCAACTCTATGTGGAAGACCCCTATAAGACTCTACTTCTTGGGCAGGCCTTTGTATCCTATTTTTTCTTTTTTTCACCTCTTGCAATCATCAGAACAGAAATTCAGAATCTCCCAGGGTCTGATAAGATTCTCAGGGCATATCCATTTGCCTTCAGTGTTCTTACTTTCACTTCCTTTTTGTCCTTTGTGGTTTCCTATTATCATACTACCTCAGTAATTAATTTTGAAAGATTATTTTTATATTTCACTTAGCGTTTTAATTGCTCTCATAGGGAGGGTAATTCAGGGTATTTAGTAAGACGTACCGCTAAAAATAGGAATTTCCAGTCAACTTCTAAAATGATGCTCACTTCCTGTCACATATTTAACTGGGATATTAGTAATTCCTGTTCAGCTGTCCTTATAAAGTTCCTGTGAGTCTTCAATGATGAGTGGATATCAAAGTGCTATAAGCTATAAAGCACTATTTAGGTAGCAGTGGGTTGCTGTCATAACTAACTGCAAGCTAAACTAATGGTTTGGTCTCAGGTGAGGGAGATTCAAAGTTTAAAGAAGATAGAGTTAATTTCCAGTTGGTGAAATCAGGAAAAACATCCTGTAGCTAGCTTTTAGGCCGAGGCTTAGTGGGAAGGAAGGATTTGTCCAGGAAGAAATGGAGGAGGGCATGTCACCTGGAGCAAACCACATGAACAAAAGGCTGGTAAAATGTATCACCCTATTTTCAAAGGAAAGCCTTTGGTCTAGTCTCTTGCCCATTAATGCTTATACATTGGCACTGCCTACATTCTGGTTCCTGTAAATCCATGCCACCTCCAACTCAGAGACTCTCCAAGCAGCCACAGTTACTCACATTTATTCTGGATAGGAGATTTTTCTGGCAGAGTCTTTGGCCCATGTCAAGATAGTCATACAGAATGACCCAAGGAACATTAGTAAAAATATATTCCCACCAAGATTTGCAGGTGTACCTTAGTAGCAGGCAGGATTATATGCTATAAGGCAGAGGCCGTTATGGGACAAGCAACTTATTACTGGGTGTGTATTTAGAAGGCTGGTAGTTGGACATTTGCAAGTATGCTAAAACCTATAATTGAGAGGGGCACGGTGGCTCAGCCTGTAATCCTGCGCCTTTGGGAGGCTGAGGGGAGTGAATTGCCTGAGCCCGCAGGTTTGAGACCCGCCTGGGCAGCGAGACCTCATCTCTACAATAAATCAAAAAATCAGCCAGGCGTGATAGCGCATGCCTGTAATTCCGGCTACTTGGAAGGCTGAGGCGGAAGGATCGCCGGAGCCCAGCAGGTCGAGGCTGCGGTGGCCGGAAGCGGCCACTGCACTCCAGTCTGGGCGACAGAGTGAGACTCCAACTCAAAACAAAAACCAAAACCAAAACCAAAAAAACTCCTATAATATAAACTCCTCTTTTCTGGGATACAGGATTCTAAAATGTAAGGATAAGAATCCAGGCACCGTAGTGAGATAAGGTGGAAAATTCCAAGGTTGACACAATTTTGATTTTAGCCAACATTTTCATGGAGTCTAACAAAGCCTGTTAGAGCTGGAAGAAGCAAGTTGAGCCCTTATCTCCTTTGCTCTATAGATGGGGAGACTGGGGCCCCAAAAGGGAAAGGGACCTACTTAAGTTTACCTGCTGCTTAGTGGTAGAAGATGGTATATTGACTCCGGGTCCAATGTCCTTTCCTCCTGCCTGGCTTTATAGGCAAATATGCTCATAGGTTCTTTGGAAACACGGTGAACTGCTGCATCCCAGGTACTTCTAATCAGAGAAAGGGAAGGGAGCAAAAGCCCCAGTGACACTTGGGGGAGATGGTGGGGCTTAAGAATATTCTTTCTCCCAATAAGACTCATCTGAAGTCTGGGGAAGAAGCTGCTGCCCTGTAGAAATGATGAGCTCATGTACACCAGGCATAATTGACACTCAGTGGATGGTTTTAAAGATAATTAATTCCGTTGAAGTAGCTCCTTCTTTATTTCTGTTTATAATGCTGCCAGCTTTTGAGTTGCCTGGGCTTTCTGCAAAGATTTTGAGAAAACAAATCAGGCCTCCAAGAAAGAAAATGTAGTGTGGTGGCCAAGTTGTAGACTTTGACAACAAACATACTTGAGTTTAAGTTTAAGCATTATTACTTAAAAGTAATCTTGTGTCTTTGTCAGAAGTAATATTGGGTCAGAGCCTCAGTTTCCTTATCTATATATTAAGGGTAACTGTGCTAAACTCATAGAATTGATGTGAGGATTATAGCCCATACACAGTGTAAAGAACTTAGCATTAGTATATTCCAGCATATAGTAAGTGCTCAATACTTTATTGTCGTGGCTGTTGCTAATTTCGCCCTTGATTGAGTTTTTTTTTCACCCTCTATTATAGCCCCACAAAATAAATTTTAGCATAGCTTTAATTTTCCCAAACTAATTAATTATATTATAGTTTTGTTCACCAATCTTTAGTTATATTAATTGGTGTTACGCAATCAGTTGTGAGGTGTGGCAAGGGACTTGTTGATAATATGTTAAACATTGAAGTTAAAGGATATTTTAAACATACTATAGGAGGTTCAAATTTTTCCTTTCAATATTGTCAGTCTCACTTGCACTCATATTTGCTTTCTTAAGTGGAAGACAAAGAAACTAAGTGATAGCTGCCGTATGTCAGGAATTGAGTATAACTCTAATTGCTGTTTTGAGAGTGTGTCACATGTGGCCACTATCATCTTTCACACGTGACAACTGAAATTCTACTTTTTTAACAGGACATTCAAGACCTTTCACAATAGGCCCTAGCCTAGACTCATCTCCAACTCTTACTCTCCACTAGATATCTCCCATTTTCTTTGACTGTGTCAAAACAGAAGTCGTGCTCTTTTCTGTCTCTAGTACAATTGTCCATCTGTTCCCTCTGCTTTGGCTGCCTTCCCAACTACCTTCTCTTCTTATTTCATCTTATTGTTCAAGACCAGAGACAGATGTTACCTCCTCCAGGAAGGTGAAATGTTGTCTCTTCTCATCCAGCATTATTTTACTGATTTTTCTGTTTGGATAAATGAATGAGGTCCCACATCCATTAAGTATCAATTTGAGTGGCTTCCCACAGCCTGTTCTACCCTTAAGATGATGCGACTGCTCCTCTCTGGGATCTCTTGTCTGACATTTGGGAACTTCATGTCAGTGAGTTCCACCTTAGGAAGGCCATGACAGGTGCTGGTAGGGTAGTAGGCAAGCATGTTGTCACCACAGAGACATTTGAATCCATTCCAAGAATTGCAGTGCCATGTCTTGAGGTCTTTTATAGGTTTATGTAACATGTTGAAACTGATACTGGAAATCAGGAAACTCAGTGACTCTATTTAAATTTAGGGCCATCAGTTATTTAGGAATAGCCTTTGGGCAAATCACTTCATCTTGATGAGCCTTGGTTTCCCTCCCTGCAAGAGAAGGAAGCCTTGGTTTCCCTCCTTGCGAGTTTCCTTCCCTGCAAGATTAGCCTGATCCCTGACCTGCTTGCCTCCTCAGATGACATCAGGTGTCTGACAATGTTTTGGGAATCAAAATGCTGGCAAGGGCTTTTATAGCTCCCTTTACCCTTGGGATAAAGGCTAAATTCTTTTGTGTGACACAGGCTCTTGCTGGCTTTGCTTGTGCCCCTTTCTTTACCCTCATCTCCCAAGCTGTAATGTCTTCAAACCTTTCCCTCTAGCTAAATCAGTCACTGTTTTATTCCTGAGGAAGAATGCCCTCATCTCTGCCTTCAGCCACATCTTTATTTAACTTGGGTCATAGTCTAGATTTCTCTAAGAAATTTTCTTTGACCTTCGCACTAGACCAGGCTAGGCATGCGTCCTGTGTACCTCAATAGGACCCTGAACTTCCCTCACCATAGCATTAATTACCTTATAGTACAATTGTCTGTCTTGACCGGCTGGTTGCACACATTGAGTACAAACATGGTTTCCTCACTAGACTAGGAGCTCCTTGAAGGAGACCATGTCTGTCTTGTCCATGTACGGGGTACAGAAGAGTTGCACACATGAATAATTGCTGAATAAAGGGAAAAGCAAAGGAATGAGGGGAGCACTTGATACTATGATCCTGTGAAGGGTCCTTACAGTTTTATAAGGCTGTGAGATGCTCTCACGATATAGTCCAACACTGACATTAGCCAACATTAGCACTGTGTACACACATCCAAAGGGCCTGCTTTTTTGGGGGATGGGGGAAACAAGTGTCACTGCCCAGGTAGTGGGTGATATGCCTCTCACAGAATCTGTCTGCTCTGCTGGCCTATTTTCTGGTCTGAGATCTGAAGTACTCCAATGGAGGTGTGGGAAAGGCTGTGTGCATCAAGTCCGATTTAAACTAGCTTGTTTGGTGTGAAGTCTTGCTGGTTGGCAGCCAGACCAAGTTCCCCTAATGGCCTTCTCCTCGATGAAGCCCCATGGGAAAGAAGCTAAGGGAAGAGAGAAAGCTATGGTCTAAAAAAATGATGGCAGGATAACACAAGGATTTGAATAATCTGCACCTGCCTGTTAATTCAGAAAGTCAAGTTCTCATACCTCAGTGTCTCTTTTAAATGTTTCTCATTCCTTCTGATGTCCATACTCCAGCTTTTCTAACACTTCCCTCCTTTCACTCTCCCTTGCAGTGACATGAAAAAACTTCTAAAGGAGGTGGTAGGTGATTTGGGTGCTGTTATCAGGGTAGAGATCCTTGCTCTGTATATGTGGAAGCCAGACAAGAGGTGGAGGCTCTCCCACAGTAGCTCTGAATTCACATACAAGGTCATAGTAGAAGATTTCAGGGGCCCATCACCTTAGCATGCTGCTTGCAAGCACATGAAAGGGCCATGAACTATGTTCTAAAGCTGATCACAGGTCTTAGTTCATAGTAACATTCAATGAGTTTTTTTGGCCCAGCTCCCTTATGTGAAGAATAAGAAGTCCAGGCTAGACGATGTCTAAGATCCCTTCTACTTCTAAAGGCAGAAATTCAAAATTAGAGGTTAGCCCAATTTCTTTGGAGGGTAGGATATAGGAGGGTTGGGTACGGCAGAGTGGAATCCCAGAACGGTCTGGCCTAAGGTATTTAATAGATTACATACTCACTGAAGACACAGACAATGCATGGACTGGGGCTTAACTCTTAGTTCTTTGTTATTTATTGGGATAATCTTAATGGTAAACAAATCATTTCCCCTTTCCCTCATCCATGAAGAGGTTGACAGTATCTATTACCCAGGACTCAACTGTTGTTTTGACCCCATCTCTCAGTTATTCTGCAAATGTTTGTTGCATACAAATTTGGGAATTTCAGCTCCAAAACTGTCTTTTGGGGATAGGAAAAAGCCTTTTCCTTTTCCCCATATGATTAAGAAAGGAGTTGCTATAGTTTGCTATAACCATGGAGTCCACACTGGAAGGGACTTCCCATCTCATCTAGTCCTACATGACACCGTCCAACACACGCTCATTTTACAGATAAGAAGACTGTGGTCAAGGAAAGAGCAGAGGGCTTCCCAGTTTAATATAGAAAATCAGTGTGCCAGAAGCTTAGCTATACACTAGTTGCATGACCATGAGCAAGTCACACACAAACCTCTTGCCTTTGGGCTCTTTTCAACCCAGCAGATAGCCTCTGTGCTTAGAAAATCTATGGTAGATGCCGACTACCTTGCCTCTTTAGGCAGAAGCTGAGTGGAATGAAGTCAAATAGGGTGGCTGTTAGGTCATTCTCTGTAGATGTAAGAGGACCTAAGCAATGGTGGTCAGAAAGGCTACTTTGTGGATGCAGGCTCTGACTTACAAACACTACCCACAAATCGGCATTCTTTCTGTGTTCTACTTAGACACACACAAAGGACATATCCCAAGAATCTCTTCTTTTCCTCTCTACTCTAAGCACTGATCTCAAAAAAATTTTGAGAAATTCATTCACTCTGAGGTGGTCAATGATAAACATAGCTCAATGTGGAATCCCTCTCAGGGGTTCTGGCATTTTAACAGGGATCAAAGTCAGAGCTAATAGCCCACCATCTGTGTCACATATGTTCTCAGTGAATCCTCAGCCCAGCCCAGAAAAGAGGCATTGTGACAAGCCCTATTGTACGAGAGGGCACTGAGGCATAGAGAACTTTCTTATTATTCTTTGACATATCTATCACACTTCATTGATGGCTTGCATGTAAAGCCCGGGAATTCGATTTGGAATCTCATAAGTTTTCACACTGAGAGGCCACAGGAAGAGGTTTTGCTTGAACTGAAGAACCCAAAAGAAGGTCGACTTGGATTTTACCTGGGTGGTTGAGAAATTGCATGGTTCATGAAAAACAATGAAGACGTGAACATGCCCATTCTTTATCTGAAGCTTGATTATAACTGGGCATTGATGTTGCCATTTTATGCTCCCACAAGGGTGAGGATGTGCGAGTGTGTGGCTGGGCTTTGTGTAGCTTTCCCCTGGCTGACAAGTTTAGGGTTTTTCATGAGAGGCTGTGATGGGCTGCCAGTGTCCATCTGTTCTTTCTAGCCCAGATTCTTTATTATTTTGGTGGTCCCAAGTCAACCTATGATAAGACCAGCACAGAGCAAATTTATAAGTCTTGTGCAAAGATTTAAAAAAAAACCATGAAAACCAAAGTAGCATAAAAGGCCACTGGGCATGATACCAACTCTTGACTTCAATAAAGATGGCCAATAAAAAGAGCTAATTAAAAGAACTCTGATGACATTCATCTGAAATTTTAGATTGCTTTATGTTTTAACAAATTAACAACGGTGATAAGAGGACATTAGCAGCTTTTCTTGGGTCTCTTTGTTAACAATAACTTGAGCTAGCAGCCACAACAGGGACTGTGGCCAAGTTTTAGCTGGCAGACCAGCAAGCCAATATTTTACACAGTGGATGACATTTCTGAAAGCAGAGGCAGAGACAAACCCAAAGTCACACATGTATTCCAACAAACAAGTTTCTGCCATTTTTAATTGTATTTAGAGCAACAAAAGATTCCAAGGTTACAAAAAGAGAACAGAACACCAGTGCTTGGGGCTGCTCCTGCTGCCCAGTGGAGGCCAAGTGCCACTGTGAGAACTGAGCCCCATCGAAAGAAGTTTCAAGCAAAATTAATTTGTTTCTTTTTTTAAAAAAAATCTTTGTATGATGCTTTATTTCTCTCTCTCTCTCTTTTCTTTCTTGTTTTCCCTCAACATTGAAAATTAATTCTTATCTCTAGTTACATAGTTTGCTCCCTCCTGCTGCCAGATTAATCTCAAGGACAGCACAAGAATGTCATGTGCAAGGCACTCCCTAATCAATGTTCCAGTCTAGAGGAAAGCAGAAAAGTGTCACTGGGTGATGAGAAGACTTTTTTTTTTTTTGCTTAGGTCATCCCAATAGTGGCTCTCAGCACCCAAGTGGCTTATGGAATAGGAGAACCCCACAAGCACTTCACTGCAGGTTAGCACCAAGGGCTAAGGTAGTGACAGGATGCAAGCCTGGTCTGTCTACTCTGTAGAGTCAGAGTCTCACACTGTGAGGCAGCAGCCAGGGAGGGCACCACCAGAGAAGCAACAACATTTCAGAATTATCTTTCCTTTGGGGTATGGATATGTGTGTGTTCTAATCATTGGTGGGCAATGGAATCTGCACCTACATGACAGCTTTGTTACATAGTTTGTGTGGGTAGTGTTTCAGGTCACAAAAGCCACCCATTCCACAGTTTCTAATTTAATTCCATAAAAGGCTAAGAGACAAGTGAAGCAAGAAATAACCCCAGCACCCTGCTATACTGAATTGAGATTGAAAACCAATTAATGCGTATTATGTGCTTTCTGGCCAAATCAAATGAGGATATATCAAAGCTGACTCAAAGGTTGTTTTTCATCTAAAACTCTGCCTGCTAAATTCAAATATCTACTATTCGTTCTGAGGGTGGGAAGATTCCAAATGATATGTGACCTCAGCTGAAATGTCTGAAGAATGACTCATGTGGATTTTTCTGCCTTCACCTAGAAATGGTTGATTAAGGGTTGGGAGGCTCTGTGCAACAGATCCCAGTGTCAAACTCTTATTTGAAGAAAAACACCCCTACCCAAGGGCAGAGATGGACCTGCACCTACAGAGATACAACTTCTAGTATACTGACAAGTTTTAAGAGAGAAAAACACATTTTCATTTGTCAAAATCTTTACAGAACACATCCAAAACCAGAATTAGAGCACACAGAAACCCAGTAGCAAGAGCACCTCAATCACAGGTGAGTGAATTTGTACGAAAGATGGAGCACGAGCTCCAGGTTCCCAAGTGCAGGAAACTTCCCTTCTCTCACAAGGATGGTGAAGACAAAGGAACAGTCCCTCCCTTCTCCCAATGGCTCAGGTCCCATTAGGGGGCTGCTGGCCAATCATTTGGGTAGGCCGTTGGCTTCAATTGTGGGCCTTCCCTATGGTAAATCCCAGTCTGTTCCAATGAGTTTTTACCATCCTTTCCACATTCATCTGTCTTGGACTAGTAAAGTGCAATACATCATTCCCTACCCTCCCCCCCAACCCCCACCCCGTGCCTTTTTGCAAGGCCTGTGGGTCAAGCCCAATAGGGGAGAGATCTTTTAGTTATCTGATCAATCCAGGTGTCTTGTCCGTTCTGAGAGAGCTTCCAAAACGTAACTGCAGCTTCTCTCACAAGTACATGGCATCAGGTATGACCTGGAACCAAATATAAAGGTGCAGAGAAAGATAAAGCTATCAGAACACATTATATCTATATATATAATTCAATTTTGAAACATGGATACAAATACTCATTTACAATATATTTCAACCTTCTGCCTTAAACTGCAGAAAACTTTTTGTGCTGTCCAAAGTGGGCAGAAAGAATTTCTGCCTGCTGTCCTTCTAGTGCAAAATCTAGTCCTTTAAATGCTTCCCTTATTAGAAAGGGCTTCACATCTTCAGATAAGGAACATGGACACTAGCAAACACAGTGGCCAAGACAGCTCCATTTCCAATCATGCAATGATGGAGCATCAAGAATTTGCTGAGCAACTACTGGAGAAAACAAAAGCTAGTTCTGCATATAAAATCACTTAGTGAAAAATCCATAATTCCATTTTTTACCAAATTATTTTCAACTATTCTAAGCATGTATATTGTGGTGGGGGGGATCCCACAAAACTCTTACGTGTCAGTCACCAGTAAAGTCCTTTAGTCTGTCTTTGGATAGCTTACCAAAGAGGCACTAATGCTTGCTCCTTCCCTGCCCTTAAAAATTTTGGTATCTTAGCAGATATAATGTAATCTTTGGTTACACAATGTGATGTTTTCACCTCTTTTTTGTCTTAAAAAAACTGCTTTCAAAGATTTTCAAAGAGATTAATGGTGAGAACAGATCAGCCTGTAAAGGCATCAAGAGTAGAAACTTCCTTTCCAAGAAATTGAACATGTTAAATGGCTTACTTTGACTTTAAGTTTGGGATTTGATCTGGTGTTTTAGCATTCCTGGTTCTCATGACCCTCTATAGTGGGTCAAGCATAAAATCCACTACCTTGGCCCAGTGCCCTCTCACCTGAGCAACTGGCAAAGGATAATTAGTAGCTGGCCTCTTGTTTTTCCAGGGCTTTGCAGAGGACATACGGGGATAGTTACTGGGCTGTCTGAAGAGAGTCTCCTGAAGTGCAGTGTTGGGGCAGGGCTAGGAAAGGGCAGAGGGAGTGGTTTGGGTCATTGTGCCCTGCTGCATATCAAGGGAGGAAAGGGGGCAAGGCCACATACATGCTGTGCCTAAAGAAACAAACATTTAAAAAGCTACCTGAAGCTCAAAGTTAGCTTATCTATGTCAGTATCATGTGGATGATGGGCATATTTTCTCTTAAAGTACAAGTCAAATATAACTTGTTATATATGCCCACATTTATTTAGAAGTAGAGTATGGACAGAACGGAACTCTAGCATCAGCGCATTATTTCTCAACCTGGACAATTACCTCAGCAACTACCCAAAGGACAGAGTGGAGCTCTTTTTTGTTTTAGTGCCAGTGAACATACAGAAAAATATGCATATTACTGAGCCTCTTGTTTCAAAGATATATGACAGAATCCTTCAAAATATCCCTTTCTCAGAGTTAGGTAATTTTAGAAAAATAATAAACTTTCCAAGAACAACAGTATTGCCTGTGGCATAGAAAAAGCTATGGAACAAATAATCCAACCCCCATGTCAGCTCAGAGGCCAAGGCCCAGGCGAGTTGCCCAAAGAATGAGAACTGAAACTGCCATAAATCTTCTTTGACCAGAAAGTTCGTGACCCTGGCAGTTGTCTGCTGCCCAGCACAGACGGGGCTTTCTCCCTGGTGCTCTTTCTTTTTTTCTTCTTCACTCTCCATCCCCAGCAACCACTGCCAACTTCTTTGGAGAAGGTCCCTGCGACTTGTCCGATGAGTCATCCTCATCTTCTAGCTCACTAAGTGAATAGGTCTGGGTGGCCAGTCCTTCACAGGTGAGCACAGTGTACTAACCACACCAACTCTGTTTGTAGAGCACAGTGCATGCAAAATGAGACTTATGTCAATTACACAGGCTGGAACATTCATGGTCAAAAGAAAAAAAAAACTTTTCCCTTTCATCCATGGAGAATAGGGTCAAGCTAAAATCTCTTGCTCATTCAAGCCTCAGCGCAGAAACAGTAGGCTTAAACTTGTTTGGACTGTTTTTCCCTAGTCTTATCATTTGAAAATTTGAAGTAATCCAGTTGTTGTTGGTTTTAATTACACTGCTGTTTCACTGATTTTTGTCTTTGCAAAGGAAAAACATTTATTCATAAAGATAAGAGTCACAATTGGGAAATCCATGAAGATAAAAAAATTTGATAGAAGAATGGAAGGGAGAGTCTCTAGTATTTACAAGGAGAGGTATTAGAATGATATAATTGAGTCCGTGTACCACAATAGATGAAAATTGTTTAAAAACAGATGTAAAGAACTTATTAAAAAGTAACTTAGTTTAACTGAAAAGAGTGGTGGGTTTTTTTCTGTTTAAAATAGCAAAAAGTGATTCTGTGCTTAAGCCAGATGGTGTAGCAACAACAATAACAAAAAAATCAGAATTTGTCTATCCTACCCCAGAAAGGAAACCTGTCAACTTCAGTTTTGTCCAGCAGTCTTGGATTGGCATATCACCCATCTTAGGTTCCCCTCTCCCTTGTTATTTAAAGAAGTTGTTTTGCAAGTTCGTTTGGCTATTAATATCAAAGCAGCAATCATGGAAGGAAACCATGCGGATCATATCATGTCACTCAGAAACTATCTTCTTAACAAGCAGAATGAACCAACTAAAATGGGCAGCTTGGTGACTGGCCCCTGATTTCTTGAGTTTAATAATAAATGAGGTTAAGAGATAAGTGAGGAGGCAGTGGCCAAGATGAGAAAGTAGGTGGACATTTTCCCTTGCACGCAGGGTTGAGTAACAGAGTCACCAGAACACTAATGTGCCAAAGGACTATACAAAACCAGTGTCCCAGGAACACACCCTGAGTTCATGGGTGGCAGCATATTGGAACCACACCAACCAGACCTTTCCAAAGGAAGCCATGATTCTGTACAAAGTCTCAAAGTTTCAGCCTCCCTCTGACCAAGAGGCAGCAATAATGGTGGAGATCTGAGTTAAGTATGGCCGATGTCAGAACCCAGAATCAGCAGTAGAGGAGGATGATGATTTTACCCACCAGATGGTGTCCATCTGGCTTTAGGCTTTGCCTCTAAAGACTAATTGGGTAGTCAGAGTCTCCTTTTAGTTCCTTCTTTCTTCATCCCAGACTTCTGCAGGTAAATATTCTGGGTGGCAAGGAGAGCATTTGCAGGGTTTCTGGTTCTAGCTCCTTCATTCTTCCTACCCTGGTAATTGAGTTTTCTCTTCAACCCTGATCTGGGCAACCCTTTTAGCTGCTCTAAAGAAGGAAGTCAACATTTTCCCACTTGATAGAAGAGTATTGTCTCTGGGGGACAAGGGCAAGACGCCCAGCTTGTCCGATCCCTTTGATGCCTTCTTTCCAGTTTATCTAAAGGCTTCAGCGATCTGACAGTTGGTAAGAAGTTGAGACTAAGAGCATCTGGAGATAGATGTCAGGGCTGCTGGCCCGCTAGCCTTCTTGGTGGTGAGGGCTCTTAGCAGAAAATCTGTGAAAATGCCCAAAGAAGTAAACAAGCCTTCACCACTGTGGCTGAAATGCAGTGTGGTAAAGTTTACCCACAAAACACTGAAGGGAGAGTGGAAGAAGCTTGTGGCCACATGGAGTCTGGCAGAAGGTAAGGAGTCTTTTAAAGGTGGGGAAAAGGTAGTGGCAGTGAAAGTTCAACTACTCAGAGTTCCAAGCAGGAGAATAGCCAAGCCATCATCTCCTCCTCTAATTCCGGCTGCAAGCCTCTCCTGGATCCAAATGGGGCCTTCCAAAGGGTCAGCTATCTCCTTTTCTTCTTCTCACTGGTCTGACTCTTCAGTGGAAGTGGCCAAGTGTTGGCTCAAGAGAACATTCGGTTCAAAGCTCTTAGAAAAGCTATTGAAAGTCAGTTTGAGGGTGGAGGCAAAGGGTGAGAGAGAAAAAGGTTTGGGGATGAGGCATTCACATGCAGAGAAATTTTCAACTAGAAGCACATTTCCATTAAAATGAATTGCACTACAGTTGAGCAGTCTAGCCCCCAGGGGCCAGGGCTGTGGGCAGGGACTGATGATCCATCTGCTCTCCTTGTCCTATCCTCTCTCTGTCCCTTCCTCCCAGCTCAGCTCTGGGGTCACCCTGCCCTCTAATGGCAATAGCCATTGGCAAAAAATAAGGTCTCCCCAGGAGAGAGGGGATGAAAAAAGCAGTGACTCCCCATGGACCTGAAATTTTCACCTTCTTCTAGTCACTGCTGGCCTCTTTGGAGATTTCTGTTTGTCTATTTTATTTATTTATTTATTTTTAGGAAAAAAAAACCCCAGCAAGCTTTTTTGTTTTGTTTTTTCCTCAGATACTCTTAGCTCTCTAAACTTCCCGAGGCATAAGGTAAGTAAACGTTTGTGTGGCTGGCACACAGCGCAGTGCTATAAACAAGCACAACTTGACACTGGGCCACATGAGGATCACCACAGATTTAAAGACATACAACACCATTGGAAACACAGATAGGAGCCACGATGGGGAGCAGAGTCTCAAGGTGCCATGGAAGGATCAGATAGGGAGGGAAGAAGAAAAAGAAAGGAGGAAAAGAGAAAAGCCCAAGCAAATATTAACTCAGGAACATGTTCATGACAGATTGTACATCAATAGAGGAAATTCCCCAAGGCACTGCAGAGGAGTAGTGCAGAGTTATAACAGGCAGAAGACATCTGAAAAGGGGAGTGGATGGGGTAGGAAAATGGGGGCTTCTAATGCTTCACTGCGTGTGGAAATAGATAGGCTTGACTTTCCCAGAAAGAATCTTGGGGACTTGCACAGAGATAATCTCTGCCATCATTTCCGGAAAGTCCACGCTCACCATGTGGGACTTGATTAGCAGGTCAAAAGTGAACTGATGCAGCTCTCTTGCAATCTGCAGGGAACAAAGAGAGAAAAAACAAGGTTGACAAGGCAATGGCTTCTGCCAGACTCTGTCTTCACCTCTGAGTTTCCATCTTTTAGCATTCTGTTTTCTGATTCCCCTTTCCTTCCCTGTCCTTAGTCCTCTTGAGGTTGTGTGTGTGTGTGTGGAGGGGGGAGGTAGCGAGAGCAACACACACACAGACAGAGAGAGAAAGAGAGATTAACTCCAAGGAGTCACTGAGGGCTTCCAAGAGATGTCTTGTACCATTGCAAGCTGTCTGACTAATGACTGGGTGTTTCTCTTTCCCAGCACACACACACACACACACACACACACACACACACACACACACACACACAGAGAGAGAGAGAGAGAGAGAGAGAGAGAGAGAGAGAGAGAGAGAAAGAGAGACTGAGACTCATGCACATGACTCAAGAAAGAGGAGAAAAACATCCAGGTCTGTTTTGTCTGCCTAGAGAATTCATCTGCTCTAAACTCCTTCCCTGAGTCCCAACTGCTCTGTTCTCAACTCCTCCACCCCTTTCATAACATCCAGCTAGGACACTGTGACCCATGTTCTTTTCTTCACCACTGCATTTTCTTCCTGGACCGTTCTCAAAGCCAGAGGGGAATGGAAGCACCTCCCATCAGGTGGTGCCAGACCCTAGAGGAGCATATTGTCACTTGGCTCTATCAGGCAGCTTTCCCCGATAAAGCACCCTCCATCATTTGCTTACAGGCTGCACAGAATCCAGAAGCTTGGTGAGCTGGTAGAAGCGCCTTGAGCAGGATGTGGGATTTTTTCTTTTGCATGCAATGATACGATCGAGTTCCTTGATGTAGTTCATTCGAAGTTCGTCAAAGAATTTTTGGTTTTTCAGCCCGTCCACTGGAACTGATGTGGGATGAAGATCAAATTAGGGAAGGAAATCGTGCCCATGAAGGAGCATTAGACAAAGTACCAAGTTTTCTAACCACAAACTTGACCCCCAACCCCACAGGGAACCATATATTTGGCTTTCTGTCAGTTTTGTGCCTGGGACCTTCAGTCTGCCAGGAAGATCTCAGGGGAAATGATAGTTGGACCCCATCTGAAGAGAGTCAAGTAAATCAAATTTATTGAACTTTTCCTTTTTCTAGTCTTCTCAGGTACCCATTTCTTAGGACCAAAGCTTTTATACCGTTCACAGTCCAGTTCTGATTTACACAATTAAAACACACGGCTTTGAATATCAAATTTTGCCTTTTACCTTCACAGAGGCTGACAACACTCTGCATAGAAGAAATACTAAAGAAAATTTCTCTGGTTGCCAAAAACAAAACAAAACAAAAACAACTCTGTTTGAATTACTTACATAGACCTCCCCCTGTTCACATAAAAGAAAATTCCTTCCAGGAGGCAGTTACTCCTGCTCTATCTACTGCCCTGCAAGAAATACAAGGTGGGCCAGGCCTGTTTCTATAGTAAAAACTGTAGAAAAATTCAGAGACTTGCTGCAACCAGTCAAAAAGGTCTTGTCTCAAAGAGAGACTGGGGCAGGTGGGGAATCTAATAGAGGCTGAATTCTAGCAAATAAATTGGTCTCTAGTTATGAAACTGGTCCTTGTTAGGAAAAACAATGCTGAGGGAGAGTGGAGTGGGGATGGGAGTCAGGGAAGAAGGGAAATATCCAGGAGCTGGTTTCTCCCTGATGACTTTTTAATGGCAAAAGTGGTCCCCTCTGAGCCTCTTTGTCCACAGGGGCATTCCCTGTACCTCTAGGCACTTACTAATGCTGAAGAGTAGCAGTGCTTTCATGCACAGGAATTCCTGGGGGGTGATCTGGAGCCATCCAAACTCTTGAGAGAGGTGTCTCATTCGGACACATTGGCTGTACATTCGGGACTTGTGCATGCGGTACCTGGGAAGAAGACACATAGAAGAAAAGGAATGAGGGAGGCTTATAACAAGCCCAGAGGGAAAGTCTCTGGTTGCTCTCCTTCATCAGGTTCTCCAGGAAGACCTTGCTGTTATTTCAGTGACAAGGAACAAGGTTGTTCTTTTTTCTAAAATTCTGACGTCCTGATAACTACTCATCCTCCCTGGCCAGGATATGGATTAACATGGAATTTCCAGGTCTCCATACCCCTTCTGTTTCCTAAGACAAGGACAGGAAAACCTTACCAAATGAACACAATGGGGCAGGCACATGGTCTCCACGACTACAGTTCTAATATCCCAGACACAGTTAGAGCCAGAATCTGCCTCCCAGGTAGCCCAACATGGAAACTTTCTAGGAGAGAGGCCCCAGCAAACAGCTTAAGCACAGTGCTTGACACATTGTAAGTGCTCAATAAATGACATGTACAAAGGTATCATGATGATACTCTTTACCATTCTACAGATGACACTTGAGACTCAGAGAAGTTCAGTAATTTTCTCAGGACACTGGGATTCACAAGTGAGCCCAAGTATTTGGTCACCCTTTACATCCCTGCCTCTGACTTGGGATACTATACATTTAATCATTTCTTTAAAAACTCCAAAGGAAGGAGATCCCACATTGTTCTTTTAAAATGAGCTCCAATGCTTTTTAAATTTGCCATGGGGTATTTTTGAGTGTTTAACTTAAATATTCCCTGCTGAAGATGAGTCTGTTCCTTCATATGCTGGCTGTTCCTTATCACAGTTTGGGGATTATAAACACATGTGAGCTGCTTTTATTATAGTGACTTGTGAACAGATCATCACATTATCACCAAAAATTATATGGGGAAGTGGCCAAAGCTTGTACAACTTCTCAGGCTGCAGTAACCTTTTGATTCCATGGTTGGCCATGGCTTGTCTCAAGAGAAGACACAGCATCCTCCTGTTGATAGGCCTTCTGGCTTTCAGCACTTCAGAAATCGTGTGTGTGCATGCACATGCGAGTAAAACAGAAATTGATTGTATAGTACGCAGAGAAAGGAAATGGTATTTGACACACACTTAAGTGTGACAAAGACCTCACCACTTAAGATGAAGCCTAAGGGCTGTGGTTTGACATTTTGGTCCTCAACCCACTAGCTTAGTCCACAGGATAAGGAGGTCTGGTATTGTCTGGGTAGAAACTCAGCACCTTATCTCAGAGAGATCTTGGCTAGCCTGGAAAAAGAGGGAAGGCTGTAGAATTATTCAACTCAGGAGAAAGCCCAACTAGAAAGAGGAAGTGTTTAGATAGTATCACGAGTCAATTGACTAGAACAATGTTGCTCCAAGCTCTTTTACTCTAAATAATTTTTGAGTAAGATCTGTTGAACCTGGGGCCGGACCCTGCTCCTGTCTCCACTGCACTTCCCTGCTTCTGTTAATGACAACACTGCAGTCTTTTTACCATTGAAATCATAATTCTTGCATGGAGGATTCGTATAACACTGCTTCAGGCACCAGGAACAGAGAAGGTAAGGAATGGAGAGGAGAGTAGGGGGAAAAAGTAAGGGAAGGAATTCAGAGGGAAAAAAAAAGCAAGAGGCAGGGAGAAAGGGCAAAAAGACTAGGGAGAGAGTTGAAGGAAGAAAAGGGAGAAAAGAGTAAAAGATAGAGAAGGAGGGGCAGGAATAGAATTCAGGAGGAGAACAGGATAGGTGAAATACGAGAAAGTAAATAAGAGGGGAGAAGAAGATTGAAACATTAACCACAGTGCCTGACATATAGTAAGTGCTCAATAAATGACATGTCGGAAGTGCTGTTATGATACTCTTCACCATTTTACAGATGAGATTTTAGGCTAAGAGAAATTCAGTAATTTGTTCAAGGTCACAGTTATGGTTCAAGCCCATTATCATCACAACATGTGCTCTCCACACAGAGGGAAGGAAAGAAAAAAACAGAACTGATGACAGTGTTTGGTGTCAGAGAGCCTAAACTCTGGCCCAGTCTGGACAAGTCCTTATCTCTCTCTTTGGGTCTCAGTTTCCCCATTAGCACCTTGAAGAGGCTGGCAAGGATTAGTGGCTCTCAACTGGAGAGGACTGCCTCCCCAGTGAATAGTTTAAGTATGGAGGGGACAGTTTGGGCTGTTAGAGTGACTGGAATCCTATTTAGTATTCACTGGGTAAGTGCCAGGAATGCTAAACATATTCCAATATGCAGGAACATCTTGCACAATGAAAAAATTATTTCTCCAAAAATGTCAATAGTATCCATGTTGAGAAACAATGGACTAGATGTTTGTAGGGACCCCGAGGGCTCTAACATAGTGGGTTCCTACAAGAGGGATGGGGTCCTGTCGTTTCAGGGGCTCTGGTACTTAGTGAGTCTAGGTCTCTCACCTTGTGACGCCTTTTAATTAGATGGAGGGGACTGGGCCAAGAAGCTGATGTGGGGTGCCACATGTTTACTCAGAGACAGAGAAGGAAATGAGAATTTAGAGAATAACCAATTATCACCTTGCAAAGATCCAAAGGTTTCAGGGCTCTAGGGAAGGTGGAGCAGGTGCTCATGAAGTGGATTCAATCATTCAAGGGCAGCAGGGGTTTGGGAATGGGAGATGAATAGTTAGTGGGGGGTTCAATATCTGCCCCAGAAGATGGCATTATAGGCAACTCTTTGGAAATCTGGAAACCATAAAGCATGTCGTGCCAAAGTTCAGTAGTTATTCTTAGCTTCTGGCTACCAGACCAGCTGGGTTGGGAGAGGGCAGCTGGGGACACTCACTCTTCTCCCTTGCATGGCATTGCTACACTGGAAGGAACCACTGACCTGTAGATTTTATTTTAAGATTCTTCTGGGTTAGAGCACTGAAGCTGGGGTGGGGGAGGTCAATTCCTGCCCTGATTAAAAGAATTCTCTGTGGTGAGACCAGCTCAAGGTCCTTAGGAAGATTTTTCTGGCCAGCTCCATTCACAATACCATCAAGGGACCTCAAACAGTAGACATGAAGATTATCACTACTAGAAAATGGTCATTAAGAAAGAGATTAAAAAAAAATTTCTTGCCTACTATGAAACAGACATTCTACATTCATCAGTTCCCATTTAGTTATCATTTGAAGGTCCTGTTATTACTAACAGATGAGGAACCGAGGGTCAGGAAAGTTAAGGGTCTTGCCAAAAGACAATGATGCAGAAAACAGAGAACTGAGATTTTAGTGGAGAAAAATGCAATTAAAAAATCTGAGCCCTTTGGTAAATTCATGAAAGACTATAAATAGAGCTGGTGGCAGGACAGGGGTTAATTAAACCTGTTTAAGAGAAGGGAAATGTCAGGACCAAGGTCACATAGCCAGAGATTGGTAGAGCTGCTCCTTCCCATCAGTTACCACCATGAGGCAGGAGAAGAGAAGAGCAGTGAGTGACGGAGATGTACATTTGAATTTTGTCTCCAACATTCACCAGCTCTGTGACTTTGGGTGGTTCATTTTATTTTGCTGAGCCTGACTTTCCCTACCGATAACAAACAGGATGATCTAGAAAAAGGGGAGATCAGGTCACCTTGAAGATTCCATGATATAGGGCTTAGAAATTATCCAGCACAGTCCTGACACAAACTAGTTGCTCAAAAAATGGTGACTAACAGTAGTCCTTGGTGGCAGGAAAAGGACCAAAGGAACTTCATCTCTCACAACTAGTCTCTCTGCCCTTTTCATATGTTGCTCACAGTGAAGTGGAGAGGCCTTTACATGAAGTTCTGAAATAAACTACAAAGCAGGTCAGGAACATGACCGATATACCAGGATTGGGTCTTGGATGGGAAAGAGATGGCCTCAGCACCACTCCCCTTGCTTCCCACCAGTTGAACTTCCAGCCCAGGCAAAGCCACTTCAGACTGGGTTGGCTGGATGGGGCCTCCACTGACATACATCTAGGTCAAATGAGCTAACCTTTGCTGTCACCCTGTCACCATCACTACCAACCAAATCCAGCTAGGCTGCTGTATTTAAGTGAGTTCTGGGCTCAGCAGTGCTTACTCATTGAAAACCAGGTCAGGGGCGAAGTACAGCATCCTGGAGTTGACGTTGGTGAAGGACCGCCAGCCCATGGCGAACACCATGAGCCCCATCCAGGAGTACTGAATAATTGCCATCTGGTCGTCCACATGCAAGTTGCGGAAGCCTGGAAAAGAAGGGGCAGAGGCAGTGGTCAGTGCGGACACTGATGGGCTGAGCTACATTTGGGTCTCTGCTGGACAGCCCCTGAGGAGCCCCAGGGAACATCAATGCTGGTCACTAAAAGGTGAGGGGGAAAGAACAAACTATATGGTGGGGGTAATGCTCCTTGCCTTTCCTACTTCACTGAACTGCTTAAATGAGATAATAATGGAGGCAAAAACGGTATTGTCTGTTGGAAGAGAGGAATAATCTAACACTGACAATAAGTGAACTTCTTTCTAAGCACTTTACTTATATTACTCCATTTAGTTCTTACAACAATGATTAAAGTAGGTACTATTCTTCAGTCCATTCTGGGAAGCAGTAAAAGTGAGTCAGAGAGAGGTTAAAAAACTTGTCCAAGACCATGAGCTAGTAACTGGCAGACCAAGTTCCAAAGCCAAGCTGTCAGACTCCAAAGTTCATGCTGTTGATCACTCCACCTTTCTGAAGATGTAGTGTAAGAATCATTTCTCTCACCTGAACAGCATTTTTCACTTCACAAAACTCCCTTCTCCCATGCCCCTACTTTCCTTTTTCTTACCAGGCAAGGCCTTGGCCCACTTGACTACATGTACAAGCTGTCTCTCGCCTAGTTCATTGAGGCTAGACAGCAAGGCGGCAAAGGAGTCTGGCTGGTTGTTGTCGTGTCCAGCACACACCACGCCTGGTTCAATGGCTTCCAGGACATTCAGAAAGATAGGCTGACACTCATAGCCTTCAATGTGTGACACTGTCAGCTTCTGAGTTGGCTCCTCAGTGGGGCTGCTGGCACTGGAAGTCTCCCCCTCCTCCTGTAGCTTCAGATTACCAAGTTTCTTCAGCTTCCGAGCTATTGGGAAGGAAGAGAAACTTGAATTTATCATCAGTGGTCAAAAACACACAGAACATCTACCCTGTTAGAGAAGCTAACTGCCTAAGCTAAGAAAATTGATATTCATTTTCCCTAGTCACAGACTCTAAATTCCTTAAGGACAAGTGCTCATTCAACACTGGTTGAATGAATAATTCATCATCCTAAATCCTTGTTAAGCCTAAACTCATATCTTTCTTTCTCCTCTGATCCCTGTGCCAGATCAACCTCTGCCTGAATGCAGCCTTCACTATTCATACCTGGGACCTTCAATTAACCCATTTACAAATACATTCATGATTCATTCATTCATTTAACATACTTCCATTGTTAAGCCTTTGCTTCCAGGTGACAGAAAGGACACAGGCCCTGGCCTGGTCTGTTAGAGGAGAAATAAATGCCCATAAACAAGTCTAGAAAATTTCAGACTGGTAAATGCTACAATGGAGGCATCAATAAAAGAGGAAAACAATAATTTCTCTGCATAGGTGAGTTTAGAAAATGCTTCACATAGAAGGTGTCATATGACCTAGAGTTTGAAGATTGCTGAGGATTTCATCAGGCAGAGATGAATGGAAAGGGCATAAGCAAAAGTAATGAGGAGTGTTTGAAGGAACAATTAGAGACCAGTGTGAATGAAGTGTATATTGCATATATAGGGAAAGTGGCAGTTTATGAGGTTGAAAACAAAGATGGGACTTGATTTGAAAGGAGCATGTATATCACATTAAGAAGTTTGGACTTAATCTTATAGGTGACAGACAAACACTGAATGTTGTAAATCAAGAGAATAATGTACATGCATCTATGTCTAACATGTCTAGCAGATTGCTAGGCAAAGAGACTGGAAAGGCAGACCTAATAAAGAAGGACTGGACTTGTTCTTTGGGTCTCTAGGGGTACCAGAGAGTAGCCAGACACTCATATCACTGGAAATGATAAGAAATTATATGCACAATAATTAAGAATTCAAACATCATATAGAAATGGGGTTTTAAAAAATGGTCTTGAAGGTTCCTTTTATTCTCAGACCACCGAATTCTATCATCCCAATTTGGGCCCAATGACTAAGAATATTCTGATGTTTCATTTCTTATGGAACACTACAAACAACCTCAAATGCTATCAGAATTACACCCATAGTTGAACATGCACTGTAAAATACATATTGATTTTCTCCTTTTCAGCAAAGGGGAGAGGAGAGGTGAAGGGCTGAAATCCCCAATAGTATCCAAAATATGAGAGAATGTCTCTGCCTCTGCCATCTCTCTGCAAAACTGAAACCATGCTAGGAGGCAGCCATTAGAATGAATGAGAGAAATAATATTATTTAAAACAACCACAACAATCCACAACTCAAACCTTAAGAACCATCCTCCCCACATGCTCACATACACACAATTTAGAGTTCCTTAGGCATCCTGATGTTTATTTTGTGTTATTTTTCCAAGCATTTATATTGACAGAAGTATAAATAATTGAAAAGGTCATAACTCTGAGGTCTGGCATAGGCAGTTGCACCGGGGTAGACCATAAACCACTTTATCTCTAATCCCTTTAAAATAATCATAATAAATTAAAACCAAGAGAGAAGTTGATTGCTCGATTTAAATGGATAAATACAACTAAGCCTACTGCTTATCTGTTTCTGGCTCCTGCAGAAAAAGCTATATAGCTGCAACTGACTTTCAGTCAAATTAGAAAAATAAGTACTACAACACAAACACCAATAATAGTGTCACTTAGTAAATCATCACAAGAATGGGTCACATGTTTGGATCAACAACTAGGGTAGAGAAGAGGAAAATGGTAAGGTAGGTGTTGCAAGAGGAACGCAAGAGGAACGCAGAGAAGAACTCGGGAAAATAACAAGAAATCATGGAAAACCAACTCTGAGTGCAAGATGACCTTGTTCAACAATCATTTCTACAGGGCTTGGGCACAGCCAGTAACAAGGAGATATGCACATCCATTGCCAACTCCCACCTCCCACCAAGGGCACAAGTCAGAAAGTATGGTCTGAGCCAAGCCCCATCTTCTCCTAGAACTAGAGGACTGGCCCCCAAAATGTCTTGTCATCTGGTGAACCCATTGCAAACATGAGTTCTTGGGCACAGCTACACAGACTAACGATTCCTACAGGATCTGCTCCCCTGCTGCAGTTTCCACAGTAAGACCTCATTTCCCCATCACTGGCATTTTCTGGCTTTGAGCTCAGGAGTTGCCAGACCATTTAGTCCTTCTTCCATCCTGGGAGAAGACAGACCTCTAATTAGTCAAATGCCTGAGGGAACTAAGAAAAAAAAGGGTAACTACTATTTTTTTCAGGGTCTTCTGTGTACCTCACGTCATGAAAACATTGCATTATTTCATTCCATTATCCTTGTTTTGCAAATGAGTAAACTGAGGTAACACAGCTATCAACAAAGATAACTCAATATGAACCTGGTCAGCTGACTACAATGTTTTTTTTTTTTTTTTTTTTTGAGGGTGGGTGGGGAGGAGTTAAGTAGGGCTTTATTTACATGCATATGGTCAGATGTATTGCATTCTGCATCCAAATTCACACTTTGCAACACTTCATATAGGTTTACACTTTTAGAACTTAATCACATCCATATTGGTGTTATTTCTTCTGTAATGTTCTCTCTACTACTTCATGATGCCTCCCCAAGGAATCTGAAGTCTGAATCCTACTCCTAGCCTACAAGCAGAGTTGAGGTGTGGAGCTGGGGTTAAATCCTCCTTGTCTCCTATCTTCACCCTTGACTCCAAACTTCAGTAGCTAGCATCAAATCTGGAAGGGAAGAGACACAAAACTATGAGAACATCCCAGTCATTTGTCCAAACTGAAACTGATTTGGTACACTATAGTGGTTTAAAGAATCACAGCATGACAAAATAAGAAGAGTTCTTAGAAATAATCTTATCCAGGGGTGACAGGTTCAAATACCTTCAGGGTCTATACAGGTAATACTGTGTGTGTGTGTGTGTGTGTGTGTGTGTGTGTGTGTGTATAAGAGAATGGCTGTCATTCTGGTCAACTGGAATGAATACCTTACTGCCTTCCTAACTCTGTTTTATCTCAGTATGTACCTCTCTGTGCTCCTTCTAGACCTGTACTGCCCAATACACTAGCCATTAGCCATATGTGGCTATATAAATTATATTTAATAATTGAAAACATTAAAAATATAATCCCTTAGTTTCGCTAGTCACATTTCCAGTGTTCAAAAGCCACACGTAGCTAGTGGTTGCATTACTGGACCACTAATAGATATACGGATAGACATAACAGGTATAGAAGATTCCCATCATCTCAGAAAGCTCTATCAAATAGTGCTATGAATATAGACTGTTCTCTGGGGAAACTGTTCTGTTTGCAATACCCTACTAAAGATATTGATAAAGAAGAAATGAATTCAAATGAATGATATACAAATAAATCCTTGGGCTTTTTCAAAAGGTGGAAGGACATACAGAGCCATTGGTGATGGTGCAATTAGTGAGATATAATTTGTCACCTCAACTTTCTGACTAATGACAGACTCAAATCTCTGTGAGATGGACCTAAGCAAATTCATTATAAGCAAAATCAATATGTGCAGAGACTGTGGGAACAACCCATCAAGATGAAACGATTCCCCTTTGTCTGCATAGTGCCAATGAGAATTTGGTATTTTTACATTCTCCTCCCCTAGATCTGTGTGGCATCTGTTTGAGGAAGAGAAGCTTCATTCTCACTTGCTTCTAGGATCTGAGTAGTGTGCTGTCCCTTTGGCTATAGTGGCCCTAGCCGCACCAGGTGTTCTGGTCTCTCTGCCTGAAGAGGGTGTCTGTGCTGAATGTAATTGAAATCAGATTCCACTCATTCTACTAGGGGATCCTCTGTTCTGTCTCTGCAGCAGAGGCCAGCATGTTGCTAGACGACTTAGAATCCTAGACAATGAAGCTTGCTAGTCTCAGCTGTTATTCAATGCTCAAGGCCTTGTTTTCTTCCATGAAGGCCACCCCGTGCCCCTCCTGCCCCCTGCACCTGAGCCGAGAGTCAAATCTAATTCTTTCATGTGAGATACAGGCCAGTCAGCCACTGTGTCAAGGCAGAGACTCATTGACTTACATAAATTGAGTGATGAAGAAAGAAGAAAGGAGGCATTAAAGGTGGATAGATCTAGTGGTGCGTGAGTTGCTTGGCACCCCTTCCCTGTCTTTTAGTTTTGGGTCAGAGCATTGCAACAAGAAAAGGCCATTGGCAAGGGGCTTCCCCATCCCTACCTTTCCCATTCCTACCTGCTCTTTGGAGGATTGGAGCACCTGGCCTAATACGATGTCTGGATCCTATGGATACTCAATTTTCAGCCCTGGGTCATTAGGTCCCTCTGGGGGCTGTCTCTAAAGCACCAGAGACATATTTTTCAAATTAAGTTCCATCGTGCATTCCTAAGTAGGAAAAGATGTGATTAATCTGTAATTTCTTTAGTCTTTATGAATTTTAGGCACTGTTCGAGCCTCATCCCTTGCCACTCCAAGATATAGGCTTTCTCACCCATGAGTAAGGGAGAGGTGAAGGTGAAGTGAAGTTTTCGAAGTCTTAGGAAGTTTGAATCTCTCTGCCTCAGATTAAGAATATTTCTTTTCCCCCGAATTTACCATGGAATTTGGAACATAAAGGAAACATCTTCTCTGGCAGACTGACTTCTAAGGTTGTCCCCAGGATTCCAAGGTCCTGGGGTACACACACACCTCCTTCCAGTTATTCAGTCAAGCACTAATGTAGAGGTTGTTCTGAAAAAACTA
This sequence comes from Carlito syrichta, assembly GCF_000164805.1. Taxonomy (NCBI): domain Eukaryota; kingdom Metazoa; phylum Chordata; class Mammalia; order Primates; family Tarsiidae; genus Carlito; species Carlito syrichta. Next base: position 187,644 of record NW_007251360.1, on the reverse strand, counting down.
GACAAATGTAATTAGGGTCCCAATTCAGTCAAATGTTCAGAGTGTCACTATTCATGGGCCTGATCTAATCAGGTGAGCCCTTAATAGTGACTGGAATTTTTCTGGAAAGATATTCACAGAGTGAGAAGGATTCAACACAAGGAAGAAACACTGTGCTGGCTTTGAAGATGTTGGGGTTTATATGGCAAAGAAAGACGGCAGCCTCTAGGAGCTGAGAATGACCCTTGGCTGGTAGCCAGAGAGGAAACGAGAACTTTAAGTCCTACAACCTCAAAGAACTGAATCCCGCCATAATCACATGAGCTTGGAAGAGAAACTTGAGCTCCAGATTAGAACACAGCCTGGTCAATATCTCAGTTCCATCTTTGTGAGACCCTGAATTGAGAATCTAGTCATGCTGTGCCAAACTTCTGACTTATAAAACTGTGAGTTGATAAATGGGTGTTGTTTGAAGTTGTTAAAATCTGTGGTAATATGTTATGCAGCAATAGAAAACAAATACACTTTCTGTACAGAAGGTTGTGTAGGGCAAAAGAATAGGCTCTGAAGTCAGACAATCTTGCATTGAAATTCCAGCTGTGTCAATTATTAGCTTAATAACCTTGAGCCCTTTGTTTAGCTTTTCTGAGATTCAGTTTCTTCATTTATAAAATGAAGTTGCTGCCACTCATCTCTTAGGACACTTCTGAGAACTAAATGCAAGAATGCTTGGTATATAATGAACACTCCAAAATGGTTTCTTCACTCTCCATCCATTCCTAAAGTGTAAAGAGTGAATGGCTTGCAGGTGGTCTAAACCAGGTATGGGGAAGGGCAAAAAGCAGGATTGATAGGGAACCAGATACAACAGGGAAAGCAAGGGTGACACTGTATGAAAGGAAAAACAATAACAGAGTTTCTTCAGCACATGACTGTCTAGAAAACTAAATTCAGATCTAAAATGTAATTCCAAATACTAAGTAAACATAAAGGTATGTTTGGTGCAGGGCTGCAAATTATTTGTGAAATTAGACTAGGCTGTACTTATGTGAATGCATGTGAGTATGTGTGTGTATAGTGCTTATATATTATAATGCTTAAATCTAGTGGCCATGAAATCAAATACCTTCAAAAGTCAGGCAGATATATAAATGAGTAAAAGGGTCTGGTAAACACAAATAGAGAGGGCTAGGAACAGTGGTAGTGATTGATGCCCTGCCTAGGGGCAATCTATGTCAATTTTCTAAACAAACACTGTGCTAGACAAACAGAATTCTGCAGGTAAATTTTGGCCTGCAAAATTTTTTTGGGGGGAAGCTAGTTTGTGGTCTCTGGCTTAAATCATGTCAGCCATCTTTCCACATACTACGATGAAAGCCAGGAGTCTCACTGTATGTCATTAGGATTAGAAGGTCAAAGAAATATTGGATTAGGAGCCAGGGGAACTCACTGTGGGAATCTCAGGGATGTCTTTCCCTCTCTACCTTTTAGTTTCTTTACATATGTATAAAGGGCAGTAGTTAAGAGCAAGAATTCCAGAGTTAGACTGTTTCATTTATAACTCTGGCTTTATTGCTGACTAACTATATGACTTTGGGCAAGATTTAGCCTCTTTGTACCTCAGTTAACTGATCTTTAAAATGGGGATAAAGCTATCACTTGATTCATAAGGTTGTTACTAGGAATATAGACACTGTGGTGGTGTCTGACAGTAGAAGGCAGAGTCTATACCGCCAGAAAGACTCTTCAAGGCTGAAGCATAGTGAAAAGTGTACTGAAATCTGAACTCCAGATGGCAGAATGCAATAATAACACTGAGGTCTTAAAATGCTATTCACAATAAAGGACTTATTATTGGTGATCATCTGATCTGACTACTGCATAAGGCTGTTTTTTGGAAAAAAGGAGATGAACATGGTAAAAGTGCTCTGTACCTTGTGAAAGTGTAAGCCAATGGGCAGGCTCTGACTTTTCCCAAGACTAGATCTCTAGCTAGAAAACAGTCTGAAAGACTGCCTATGGTGGCAAACTACGAAAAGTATGGCCTTCTATCTTGGGCAAGCACCCCACCTCCTTTCAATCGAAGAATAAGCAACGCTTTATTCTATACCTACAATTTGGACTCTGTGACAGATTTTGTTTGAAGAAAATGTTCCATTTCTAATAATAATAATAATAATAATAATAATAATAGTTTGAAGGCCATGGACCTTGTCTATCCCTTTCTCTCCCCTCCAAACCAATTCTTAAAGATTGGGAAACTGAAGGCCAGAGATAAGTTGTGTCCAAGGTCATAGAGCTAGACAGTGGCAGAGCAAGAGCTAAAACCAGGTATCCTAACTTCTAGGGTGGTGGTATTCTTTGCATTTCATCAGGCTAAGTAGCATGTTTCTGGAGAGAAGAATCAATGGTGTGAGTTACAGACGTGTGGGGAAGAGCTAGGACAGCGACCAGAGGCGGGGTGCACAGCCAGTCCTTGGCAGGCATGGAGTGAGAGATTAGCAGGGGGTGCAATCAAGTGGGATTAATAAATGCATGCCAAATTCCCTCAGGCAAGAAGGCTTCCTGAATCTTCCCCCCACGCCCCCATCCTCCTTTCAGTCCCAATCTGGGTCAGAGGACTAGCCAGGGAAAAGAATATTACATTTTATCTTTCAAGGTTTGTGTTGGACTATTTAGTCTAATGGTTTTTAGTTCATGGAGGAGTAAACATAATTAATAATAGAATGATATGCAATGCTACACATCCTTGCCAAAGCACAGGATAGATCAGAAATTATTTCCAAGTCTCCTCTTTCTGACTACTGAGCCAGAAGAAAGGGGCTCACTGTCCAGATGCTATCCTGAGTGGGGGGCAAAAGGTTTTACCAAAAACTTGCTCATGTAAAATTGCAGAGCCTGGAAAAGCTTTCGAATAGCAGGTTTTTCCACTGGAAAAAGTAACTGCATGAATTTAGAGCATACATGCTTTTACAATTACATTTAAACTGACATTAAAAACAAATGTGAAACAGTCCAAGCTGAACAGGTCAGCATGACCTGGAAAGCAAACAAGAGGGAAAAAAAAAGAAAAAAGAAAAAAAGCCCAATGTTAACAGCATTAATTCTGTCAGTCTGTTGTAAATAAGAAAATACCGTTGGCGTATTAATGGCTTTATTAAAGGAAAATTTCACAAGCAGAAATATGCAACATTCAAGCAAATAGAAAGCAGTTAAAAATAAGCCATATTAGCCTTTCAATCCACATTAGGAAACTTCTTGTTGACCTGGAGATTAAAATTCTGCCAGAGGAGGGGAAAACTCCCCTCCTGAAGTTCTTCCTGGCTTCACAGATTCCACCTCTCCAGTAGAAAGAAACTGGTTTCAATATGGAGGCTCCAGGGCAGAGAGAAGGAGCATGATATTAAAAATTCTAAGTTCCTCTTCTTTAGCATCAATGCAATGTTTGAGGTTGGCTTGGGAGAAGAGCAAGGTCTCACACGTGACAGAGGCAAACATATGATGTGAGAGAGTAGTGGGGGAGTGTGGGTGTACTAAGGGTAGAAGTAAAGAGAGAAGGTCTGGGATCCACTTTTCTCCATCATCCGAGCTTCAATAGAAAACAAGAGAAATAGGCATTGGTTCTCAGATTTTGCCTTCTTCCTCCTTATAAAAGGCTCAAGTGTGTGTGAGCTCCTGAAAACAGTCACCTTGACTTTAGGAACATAGAGAGGAGAACTGTCTGATTCTAATTTCCTGGTGTGTTTGAAGAGGAGTTGGCTGGATTCTTCTCTAGGAAAAGCAGAAATCTGGTTCTTGCTTACAGAACTTTTGTGGATCAGCTACTACTTTCAGCTGAGTGATGGGCCCTGAGGCTAAGATCTAGGTTTTTGGCAGGGGTTGGGAAGAATGGAACCTAAGGGGAAACCCTAGGAATTTTCTAATAAACAAGTAAAGATGGCCTCAAGAGCCTCAGACAGACACATGGTTTCTTGTCCAAGATAGCACCATAAGTCCCATCAGCAAAGTTTCCTTTTGGTGGCACACCATGGAAAGCAAGTGACCAAGCCAAAGCGTCACTGAATTTGCCTAAGTCAGTGCCTCACCACCCTCACATATGATCAAGAACAATCAAGAAGCACTCTATCAATGCTAAGCCACATTACAGGAAACAATACTCATTATGCTCAAAACTACATGAATGATAACGGCTGCGACTTCTAGAGCTAGTTCCCCAACATTCCTGTGAGGAAAGGACACTATCGATTCCATTGAAGGGAGTCAGCAACCAAGAGACTCCAATGTCAGCATCTGTATTCAGGAGCAAAAGCCAAAGCACCTAAACTTCAGACTCCGTTTTTCCGAGCTATTCATTAGAGTCCTCTAGAGCTCATGTTCTGAATGAGGCAGACTAGTTTTTCTTCAGTGTTTGGTCATTTTAAGATGCTTGCAATTATCAACCTGGACTTTTTCTAATATGTAGTAAAAACATTGTTGAGTGTAGCATCTTAAAGGTGGACTTTTGCCTAGCAGGAATCAGATGCCTAAGTCAGGTCCTCTGAAATAGATGGCAGCATGTAAAATTTGGTACAGGGGGTGGTGGCCATTTTATTTAATTTAATTTATTTATTTATTTTTGAGTTGGAGTCTCATTCTGTCACCCAGACTGGAGTGCAGTGGCCGCTCCTGGCCACCACAGCCTCGACCTGCTGGGCTCCGGTGATCCTTCCGCCTCAGCCTTCCAAGTACCCGGAATTACAGGCGCGCGCTACCACGTCCGGCTCATTTTGGTTTATTGTAGAGATGAGGTCTCGCTGCCCAGGCGGGTCTCAAACCCCGTGGGCTCAGGCAATCCACTCACCTCAGCCTCCCAAAGGCGCGGGATTACAGGCTGAGCCACTGAGCCCGGCTGGTGGCCATTTTAAACTGGGGATTTCCTTTTCTCTTTTCCTATTTACTTGTAAGACAGAGATGAGGTGGGGAAATGGAAAATTGTTTACTTGGAGTTGTTTCTACCTTTCTGCTTTATTAACAAATATATGAAAGAGCTTACGTGTGTGTGTGTGTGTGTGTGTGTGTGTGTGTGTGTGTGTGTGTGTGTGTGTGTACGTGTACCTCTTTGCACACAGTGGTCAAGAATTATGGGGTGGGGGGAGAGGATGTGGGGAAATTGAAGGGAGATAGAATTGAACAGTTTCATCACAGCCATTCAGAGACCAACAAAGACTCCTTATTGGGGTCTTCTAAATTTCTTGTAGCAGCCAAACAATCCCATAATACTTCAAGCATTATTGCTCAGATTGAAGATGGAAATGCTTTGAAATTTAATGTCTCTGTGCCTAACAGCTCACTATTCAAAGCTTCCATGCCTCATTTTCCAGCCCAGGAAGAGTCATTAGTCTCTTTTGGTTTCACTGTAGCTATCATGACACCTCACTGTGCAGGCTTAGGCTGGTAACCTTTCATCTTGGTCAAGATCCATATTTTCTTCTTAGTTCCAAATGCCAGACCAAGCTTTCTGCAGGTGTTTGGTGCTTACATGTTTTGAATTGCTCACTGTTAGAAAGCTAAACTGTCTCTCAACAACCAATTTTCACATCAGCCGCAGTAGCATTGGTCCAACAGGGTATTAAGCAGGGGAAAAGAAAATACTTCTATGCCTGGGTTAAGAGATCTAAAAAGTATAGCAAGGATTAACTGAACTAAGGAGGATGGAATCTGATTCTGAAAGAGGCGATCCAGTTTACTTCCTAGATATCTGTTGTCATGGAGATATTATTAATAACAGACAATCTGAAAGCTCTACTATTTTCTGAATGGCTGTGTATTTTCCCCCTTAGTTCTACTTCTTAATAACATGATCTCAAAAGATGTACAAAAGTCTTTAATAAAGCAGTTTGTAAACTGTTTATGTATGAGTTCAGTACAATAAGAAGATATTTAAAATTTTTGTGATCTTAAGGAATACATCCTACAATTTGAAACAACAGGTGGCACTCATTAAATAAAAAATGAAATGTTTTCAAACAAACAGGTTATCGGCAAAAATTAAGCTATTTTTCTTGAATTGTTATATTTAGAAAATACTTGCCTTTGTACAAATGGCCTATTGTGTGCCATGTACGCATAGTTTTCTGCTTACTACCTTCAGAAAATACTGCCTATGACATCATTTTACTCTCTCAAGAGCAACTGAGGGATTTTGGAGCACTCACAGTAAAAGTAAACAACAATACAGCCTTTCTACTTAAAAACTCAAGGATTTTAAGTAGAAATTTTACAAGGAGGTACTCATGCAAGTATCAGACGTGGGGTATCATCAATTTTGATGATTAGAAAAAAATTACTTGTCCCTAACTAACCATAGTTCTCTAAAAGCAGGCACTCTGAGACATATTACAACATATATGTGCTATCCCATATTATTTGGTTTGGAGGACTAAGAGAATTTCTGGTCTCTCCATATAAAAGTTCTCTTAAGAACTACAGTTAGAGAGACATATACCTGTTTTCCTTCAAAGTATCACCAAATAGGTTTGTAACCAACTGGGGAATGGCGATTTGGGCCATTAAGAGCAGATTTCGAGGGTTGATTCAAGGGTAATTCAGAGACCAAAGGACCAAGGAGCAAGAAGCAAAAGCCACACTGCAGAGAAAGAATAGGCCCTAGTGGTGCCTGGGAAGAAAGAAAACAAAGACCAATTATCACCCAAAAAAGAAGAGGTGGAGGGTACAGCGATATTTACTGTGTGCTTACTATGTACCAGTTTCCTTACATACTTACAGCAATGCTATAAAAGGAAGAGCTTATTATTCCCACACTGTAGCTGGAGAAACTGAGGCTCAAAGATATCTAATGATTTGCTCAAGGTCATCAAGCTAGCAAGTGGCAGAACCAGGACTAGAAACAAGGCCTGTCTATATCTGAGTCTACCATAACGATTTCCATTATACCACAGAACCTTTTAAAACAGAAACTAACCAAACAGCAACAAAAAACCTCCTTTGAGATTCTAAGTGCTGAGTCATACACTGTGCATGCTAATGGCAAAATTTATAGGGTAATTCTGCTTCTCTGTGCCTGCCTCAGTTATGCAGATCTGTTGAAGCACTCAGGTATCTGAGAATTGTGTGTGGGAAGCAGCACTTCTCAGAACTGAGACTTATTGCTTGCATCTCTGGCCTGAAGACCTTTAAGGTTCTAGTCTAGAGAGTCAAAGGAGAAGGGAGGAAATCTTAGTAACTGAGTTCCACATTAATTCTTTATGATTCTCTGCTGCCTGCCGAGCAGTAGGTAGAGGGGTGGTTTCTACTCGTCTGTGATTTCTAGGCCTCTTACTTTAGCAGTGAGATTACGTGGTAGCACCTCAATGAAGTTTTGAGTAGATGTCAGAATGCTGGTCAGACAGTATACAAAAGAACCATTAAAAAGAGCAGAATGTCTAGATATCCAAAACATTTAGTGATCATTCTGTGTGATCCTAGAAGTCATTATATTTCTTAGAAATAACTTGCCTAGCATGGTCTTTAGGTCAATAATATGTACTTGCGACCATTAGACGACCTGGCCAATAATAATGCTTTTGCCTAGAATACTTTTGTATCCTATCCTTTGTGTATGACAATAATGCTACAGACCCAACATGGTTTACTTCAGTGATGGCCTGGGCTAGGGGTATTGTCTGTCTACAGGGTAGAGTTTTTATAAACTATACCTAAGTTTTCTGAAGTGTATTCCAGAGAACAGTTTTGTGCTATGTGAAAAAAGGGGTTCTGTGGTTGAACTAACTATGGGAATTGTGAGTTACAAAGTAACTCAGGTTACTTTATTGCAGCATTCACCAAGACCTGAAATATGCTAGCATGCACTGTAAATCTTCTTTAGCAGGACCATCATATGCAGATTTCCCTCATTTATTTTTACTATAGAAATCATTTTTTCATGGAGCGTGTCATGGAACTAGTTTCCTTAGAATCGACACCAGTAAACACTGCTTTAGACCAAGGAAACTGGTTTCTGGTATGAGGGTAGATTCCTTATACAAGATAATTTCCTGGATCGAAACCCATGCTTCTTTATGTACATGTTCAGTACCTTGAGGTAGCAACCCAAACAGAAGCAGCTAGCCCCAGGAACTAATCCCATGTGTTTAGCAAAATCTTATGCTAGAAATTTCCTCTAACTGGCATACTATTACCTTTCTAACATTTAAGCTCTTCCCAATACAACATTCAATTTGCCACCAATTTTTTAAAAAAACACAATCATTTTTGTTCCAGATGTTCAACTGTCTGAAGTCCAATCTTCTTAGCATAATAACCAAGTTTGTTTTTAATGTGATTTTTAGCTTGCTTTCCCCATTTCCCCATCCCTGGCCATGTCAAACTATTTGTTGTTCCTCAAACCCTCAGTGCATTTTGTTCATGTCTCTGTGTCTTTATTCAAACCATGCCCTTTGCCTTAGATGTCCTTTTCCTTCCATCTCACTACCACACTTCTTCCAGTGGTCCCCTGTAAGGTAAAGGCATATTTATTATTACTGTCTCCCCTTGTTTAACTTTTTGAGAACAGGGATCATATCTTATTTAACTCTGCTTCTCCCAAAAGCCTACCAGAGTATCTGGCACATAGTTGTCACGCAATAAATATTTGCTATTAGATAAATATATGAACAAGTGCATGAAAAAAATTAGCTTCTTGGCTGGCTGGAAAAGTGGATGGCTGGATAGATGAATTAATACATGCTGTGAAGAACCATGCCATGAATAGTATTTTAGCATTGTAATCACTCTCTAGCATCTGGGCTGTGGGGTCCAGAGGTGGCAATGCTGGGCTGCTCATGGAGAATAGAGAAACAGCTGGCATCAGGACTGTCTTCAACACTGAAAACTGCAAGGATGTCCATAATGTCCATGATGACATCAGACCGTGACCAGGAGCTCCCTGAGTCATCCTCCCAACTAGAGAATTCATAGAGGTTGTTAAAACCTGTAGATTTGTTAAGTTATGATTCTCAGATGCAGACTTCAGTTTCCTATTAGGAAAAACTTTTCAACTATGCTAAAGAAACCTGTGAAGAAAATGCTGAACACCTCAGATTCTCATACACGCTGAGGCTCTGTGTTCCTTCTTTACTTCTGCAGTTTGGCTGCTACCTGAAATTCCTGAAAGACTTACAAGTTTCCGTGGTCCAAAAGAAGAAAGAGTCAACTGAAGCCAATGCCATTTACTAAAAGTGAGAAAAGTTGCAAAACACAAAAATAATGTTTGGGGAAGAATAGGAAGGAAAGTGGAAAAGAGGGAAGAGTTGGGGAGAAGATAGCAGGAAGGGTAATTTTATCTTTCTCATTAAATCTTGAAAACTACGAGCATACCCTTGGAAAATTCAGAGAACAGTGAGAGACTGCAGTGCATTTATTCTAATCAGGGGCACTGAGAAACCCACAGGTAATCCACTAGAAGGAAGGTTTTTATCTGGACAGCTATATTTGTAAGTGTTTTCTTAAATGAAAAGTAGTCAAGGGATTTAATTCTTGGTTTTTTAAAGGTAGTAGAAATGAATCATGTAGAGAAATGCCCATCTTTGTCTTGGATAGGCAGGTGAAAGCCTAGAGGCAGTGTTTAAGGAAATCATCTTGAGACTTCAACCATCCCCAAGATCCATTCAAAAACATCTAGAGCTGCTAGGAAAAGAAGTAAGGAACAGGTAGGCAGGCCTGGAAGCAGGTAAGAAGAGGCTATATGTATTACATGTCTCTGAGTTGAGGAGGTTCCATTACCAAATAGTAGATGAAACACTAAAGGGAAAGCCAGATGAGAGCAATCTTGGGGCCTCAAGACCAAGAAGTCATCAGCTGCAGAGCACTACATTCTTTAAGATATAGAGACAGCCCTACTTCTCTCCACTCTCTCACAAATCTACTGATTCAGTCTACCTTTAGATATATGATATATCTTAAATAGGTGTGAGTGGAGACAGCTATAATTACTATGTGTCAAAGCACTCAAGTCTTAACTATCTATATTTCTGGGAGCACGGGACAAATAATCTAAGAAAAGGCTGAAAAACTTAAAATCATTTCTGCGTGACTTTATACATAGAATCACAAAATGTTAGCATCAGAAAAGTCTTTGTTGAAGCCCACTATTCCAATTTTATGATGGGAAAACTAAGCCTCAGAAGGGAGGTCTTTCTGAGGAACTTGCTCAAGGCCACATCTTTAGCTGACATTTTGGAATGTACAGTTTTGATTCGAGTGATGAGAATCAGAAAGCAAACTTATATGAATTCTCTTTCAAGGTGATCAAGAATGTTTATGCTAAACTCAAATCTTATGAAAATGGGAGTTTGTTGCTTAAGTATTCACAAGGGCCACTCTGTTGGTGCTTTCTTTCTTTCTTTTCCATTGTTCAAGTAAAGGTGTGATGTACACTGAATTTGCAAGTTAACAATAAACTTACAAGGCAGTTGCTGCAGGAAAGCAGGAAATGTGGAGAAAAGTTCAGTAAAATGGAAGGGTGTGTACCTCAAGCAGTGGTTTAAGAAGGTAAACACTTGGGATTTTACTAACAGTACTTAAACATAGCATATGATTTCTCTAATTACTGAAACAGCCACCGAACAGGATCCCGGTGATACTTTCTGGTTTCAGGTGATCAGGAGTGATTTCTGGTGAGCCTCTGCCTGTTGAAGCTGTTATCTACTATAGGGCATGCAAAGTAATTCAGGGTAAAAACCATTGGGAAGTGCTGTGAACAATCTTACCAGCTAAATTACCAGTGACCTCATCGTCATAATAAACCTTTACATTTGTCTAGCACTTGGTTATTTATCGAGGATGTTCACATTCATTATGTCATCTGATCCTCATTATAACTCTGTGAGGGCAGTGTCTCTAAATTGCAGATGAAGAAATCAAGGCTCATTGGAGGTAACAGTAACTATTGGAGCGGGGCCTTTAACCTAGGTCTGACTGATTCCAAAAGCAAGATCATTTACACACAAGATCCTAGCATCTTATGAACTGTGAGCACTTCTTATTTTTTATTTAGAGGCAAGATCTCACTCTGTCACCCAGGCTGGAGTGCAGTGGCCCTATCATAGCTAACTGTAGCCTCGAACTCCTGAGCCCAAGGGATCCTCTTGCCTCAGTCTTTCAAGTAGCTAGGACTACAGGCATGCACCATCACACCTGGGGGCTAATTTTTAATTTTTTTGTCTTATTATGTTGCTCAGACTATTGTAAACACTTCTTGCAGTTTGCCAGCCTGAAGCTCTAATGCCTAGCCTGGAGCCTTGTACAAAATAGATGTTCAATAAATACCATAGAAATAGAACTAAAATGAAAATTCAACATATTGATTCTTAGCTAATCTTCATTGTGCTGACCAAGTCCACTCCAACTGGAGTACTCTACCCATTAAATCAATTTGAAAGCTTACTATACCACTCTCTCCAATAAACTAATTTAAAAACTTGTGTCTGACTGCTATATAGTATAGTGAAATTATCTGTTATACACAGGCTCCCTTTCAACAGGAGTTCACTGTAATCATGTCACAGACTGCTTTGTAATGGAAGATGTTGGCCGAGACATGGAAGTAAATGTTAAGATTTGGACCCAAATGTTATGAGGACTTTTGCTACAATTAAACTTTACCTGCATCAAGGTGGGTTAGCAATTCATATCAACAGATGGCAAGCCAAGAGTTTCTCCACCTGGGAGCCCATCTTGTACACAAAATTCACAGAAGGTTAAATAATTGAGAGTTGAGTGTATCAGAACCCTCACCATGGAGTTGCAACACTCATATGCAGAAAATTTCCTCTTGTCAATCGCTTTGTCACCTTTTCTGCCTTTCCCTCTGCACTCCCCCACCCCAGTCCTGCTTCTTCCTCCTCACTAAAAACCACAATTGTTGGATTTCTTTGGAGTACACCAAGCAAACAAAAAACAAGATTGTTTTTTCTCTGATATTTGAGTCTCATTTGATGTGGTTGCCCTGAAAGCCACTTATGTAGCATCTGCCTGTGATGTCTGGGAGTACTAGATGCTACATGAGATGCTTCTTTTGAAATGGTCTCTAACTGAGCCTAAGTCAATTCATTTGAGGTACTTTAGTCCGTTTAAGGAACACTACTGGCCTGTGAGGAGGGGAGGATATAGTTATCTACATGAAGACCCATACATGGCCCTGCTACAAGGTGAAAAAACAAGTTGATGTCTATAAATGTGCACATAGGCAGACAAGGTACTTAGCACCTTAAAGAAAGTCAGAGATAGACAACTGCTCTAAATTGGTCTTGAGAGAAGGGAGAGAGCTGGATCCTAGGTACTTGAGTTATCCAGACTGACAATGAATAAACAGGTATGAGGCTACAGTTGCAGGTCCTCAGAAATAGGCTTGCCTTTCTTCAAACTGCATTTCTAAATCAAAGTCAACTAATGAGTTTGCTTTTCTCATGAAAGATGAATCTTTTTGGAAGCAGTAGGCAGCAGGGAGGACCCTGATATTGGGCAGATGTAAACACAAAGAGATGAGGAATTTGGAGAGGAAAATTATAGGTGTCAATTGACTAATGATAAGGCTTTCTGGAATGGTGATAATGCTCATGAAAGACACAGGCTTAGGGGACAGAGAGTTTTATGATAGAGAGTTGCCCTTGAACATGCTGTTTCTAGTGCTTCTATCAAGCTACTGAGCTACTGGAAAAAAATGCTTTTGGAAATGATCAATAGATTTGCAAAGAAAAGGAAATGATTAAAACGCCTGCTCATCCCTGGGAGAAGTAGGATGGAAAATTGGCTCTGTTTGGCAGCCTAGCCACAGGCTCCAAAGAGAAGGCAGCTTCTCATTCCAGGTGGCAAGCCCTACAGTTAGCTGAGAGATATTTCTAGATTTTCAGGGCCAGCTTGTGCTTGGGTTATCCTGCACCTGTGACTGTTCTGCATTCCTTAGTTCCCTCATCCTATCTACCACTGAACAACACCAGGCTAATACCATTAAGTCCTCTGTGGAATCCTGTGAAGTCAAGTGCATATTCGCTCACCCTTTGTTGGTTCCTAATCCCTGCCTCACACCTCCTGCTCTAACGCCAAACCCCAGTGTGTGTGTGTGTGTGTGTGTGTGTGTGTGTGTGTGTGTGTGTGTGTGTGTGTGTGTGTCATGATTAAGAATAAAAAACGCACCTGCTGGCTGATGGCCATGTTGGATACAAAAGGGACAACCTGCAGCTAGAGCATGTTTGCCCCACTTGCAAGCATCAAAGAGGAAAACCTGGTTTAAAGTGAGAAATAGAAAATGAGGGAGGGATGGGGAGAAGTAAGGAGGCAGAGAAAGAGAAAGAAAAGTATCTTACCTCCTAGAGTCATCCCTGCTTCATAGCATTTTCGGAGACGACAAGATGGACAATTTTTCCTTCGGAATTTATCGATGGTGCAATCATTTCTGCTGGCACACAGATACTTCTGTTTCCCTGGGAGAACAGATACAAGAGTAGACAGACCTATTAATGTGTTTCCAGGGTCTCTTTCTTTGAGTATTTGTAAAACAAAAAAGGTGTGAAGATATATCCTACCAGATGAGAGAAGTGAACAGAGAATGACCTCAAACAGTTTGATCATATAGAATCTGTTAAAACATTCTGGTTTAATTTAGTGCTATATTGTTTAATTTTCATAAGTGTTTTTACAACAATGAGTAATGCAGGTCCTGCTGATGCCTCCACTATTAGGACTATTCACTGGTTTTAAAATAAGATGCTTTGCTTTTACTAAAAGCCAGAAATGATTATGAGAAAATGATGAATTGCGAAAATTGTCGCTACTTTAGCATGGTACAGCAGAGACTTGGCCTCAGTCAATGTTTCCTCTTACTGACACCTGTAACTGTGCACAGGATTATACTTGAGCTAATGAGATGCCTATATTTCATAATACTAGTACAGGTAAAACTTCTATAAAAGGGAACTCCATGGGATTTCTAACTGTTTTGAAATTACTTGTAATCAAACCCCCAAACTTGCAGGTTATACAAATCAAACAGCTATAAAGCCTGCTCTGTGTAGTGAATCACAGCAAGTAAAAGGAAGTTCTCTAAAATCAGCAGAATAACAAAGAGCACTGTCATGCATACCTGGAGTTGTCTCACACACACATGCACACTTGTGCACCCAGGACCACAGACACTCAGACAAAGACATGAAGGTCATCTCAAAAACATATATTTTGCTTAATAAATACTTTGTTTCTTTATTCTTAGCACAAGCCTGGCACATGGATTGACTGAGTATACAAGTGGAGCAGAGAGATGCATGGGCACATTAGAGTTACCAGCAGAATAGACAAAGATACATTCCTGGCTGCTCTGAAACATGCAGAACTTCTCATGCTTACAGCCCTGCTCCAGCCTGAGCTTTTACATCACTCCACTCAACTCTTTCTCCAAGCCTCTGGTATTTTTTTTCTCACATTTATTGCTGTGCTTTGGTTTACTAGATAGACTGGGATTTTAGGGAAGCATCTTTTGGCAAAGGAAGAATGTTTGTGGTGGGGAAAAGTGGAAAAAAAACTAGAGTGATCATTATTTGATACCAGGAAAAGAAAACAACTATAAATTTAGCTATAGATTTGTTTTCTTCTCCCTTAACTAAGCCTAAAATTTATAGATAAGGTGTTGAAATACATATATTATAGTAGATCATTTTATATAGTAGATTTAATAGTAACCAGGTCAGCAAAGCACTGCTTTTACTTAAAGAGCTATTTGCAGAATATGGAATTAGTGTTATTGTAATATAAGATTCTTTTTCCTTCTCTCCTTTTTGTTTTCTGTTTCTTTCTCCCCCCCCACCCCTTCTCTCTTTCCTTACTCCCTTTGTTAAGGGATTTCAAAATGCTGGGCTTGAAGGAACTTCTAGAAATCACACCAAGGATAAGTTCTGGGGAAGTGACTTGCCTGAAGAAGCACACTGAATTGGAGGCCTCTAAAGAAAGAAAACTACCATTCACTGGGCACCTGCTATGAAGCAGGCTTGTGTTAGGTGTTTTATATACTCTATTTAAATGAATCATTCTAGCAGTGCTTTGAGGTAGGTACTATTATCATCTTAATTTAATTGATGGGAAAACCAAGGCTTCTAGACCAATAAGCTTTCTACCATACCACAGGATTTTATTTGCATAAATAGAACACATAATTTGCTAATAGCTCTTTTCTGCTGTAAACTGTAATATGTGCATAGAAAGGATGGTACTATGAGTGTTGTTCAGGCTTTGGATGTCAGCTCCTAGAATGCAGGCCTTGTATCCAATTTCAGTGGGTTAAGTTACACTTCTGTGGGTGTTCTAGAACTAAGACACCCCAGCGTATTGTTATTTCTGCAAACCTCAAGGCTAGCTTGTTACACTGATTACTGAAATACATGCAGGTTAGAGATACTTGACTTCTTTGAGAATCTCATCTTACACAGGAAAATACTAGTTCCTAGACCCCAGTTTGCCAAGGAAATGGCTGCACAGTCAATGGAATAAGACACCCAGAACAGTTCTATATTTCATCTCTGAATAAGAATCACCCTGTAAATGAGAGCAGTTACAGTGGAAAAAGCATGGAAGTTTTTTTTTTCATATGAAATTCAGATCATTTTCAGTTCATGAGTTTCAGTTCATACCTTTTCCTAAGATACCCTCTGGTCTAACACAAGATGACCTAAAACATAGGTATCCTTTATAATATACCCAGGAATAAATGCAAAACCCAGTACAACAAATGCCATTACATAGTAATTTAACATTTACTGAGCATCTATTATATGCCAAGCATTCTACTAGGTGTTGAGGTCACAGAGGAAAATCTATACTGCACAAAAATATTCATATCTCAGATAGGAGAAAGAGCAGTGAGCTGGAAGCCTTATTACTAACTCACAATATAACCTTGGACAAGTTCTTTACCTTCTCCAGGCCCCGCTGACAACATGAAATGGATTGGACTGGAAAATCATTAAAATATTTTCTAGCTCTAGGAATCTTGAAGGGTGTCTGGATTTCATCTATAATATGAAGTCTTACTGAGTCTTTAATGTAAAGGACTTAGGTACTACTGGTAAGAAATAAGCTACCCCAAATAACACTCTTTTGCCTCTTCACTCTGTCCTTTTAGGATAGTAAACTACTGTAACATCATCTCTTATAGCTAGTCATTTGATCTCTTCTCTTTGTTTTCAAAAATCCTCCAAAAAATCAAGGTGCTTAATATAGAGAGTTAGCCATATGCAACGTAGGCATAAAAAACATGCTTGCACATGTGTATATTCATGCATGTGCAAATGCACAAGTGTGTGAGTGTGTGGGTTTCTAAATTATCTGTGCAAATGTGCATATATGTATAATCATACCAAACATATAACACAGCAAAACTACAAATACATGTGCATGACACGTGTTTCTTTTGAAGCAGAATAATAAAATTCATGTTTGAAATGAACTTATTAGTCACAGAAGTGGTTGATAATTCCCAAGATGAATATGGGAGGAATCTCTTTTTTTCTGGAAATCCTAAAAATAAGTCCATAACTCACTTGTACAGTTTGGATTAGCGACATAGACAGAGGATGGAACAGACAACCTTCCAAGATTGCTTCATACCCACTTCTCCTATCTGAGTTATCACTTCCCTAAATGATGGCAGAGCCAATGTACAACCACTGGGTTGCTATTACTTCTTTCTTATTTATACTATTTATCCAAATATATGGTTGAAGTTATCAGGATTCTTAATAACAATAATCTCCCATTTGATTAGTTTACAAAGCTTAATAATAATCTGGGCAAACCAACAATAACAGGATTATTATACCCCATTATATGATAAGGAAAATGAGGCAAACATAGATGAAACTGTCTAGGACTTCCAATACTATGTTGAATACAATTAGTGAGAGTGGATATCTTTGTCCCACTCCTAATCTTAGGGCAAAAGCTTTCTTTTGATGTTAGCTATGGACGTGTGTATTTATTGTGTTGAGTAACATTCCTTTGATATCTAAACTTTTGAGAGTTTTTTAAAATCATAAAAAGATGTTGAATTTTGTCAAATGCTTTTTCTGTATCTATTGAGATGATCATATAAATTTTGGTCCTTCATTCTGTTAATATGATGAATCACATTTATTGATTTGTGTATGTTGAATCATCCTTTCATTCCAGGAATAATTCTAATATTTTGTTGAAGATTTTTGCATTTGTGTCCATCAGGAATACTGACCTGCCTGGCATCATATCCTTGGTTTTCTCCAAATCACAGTCCATAAGGTTACAAATCCCACAGACTGGAACAAGTTTTAAACATGATTTGGTTGCATCACACACATTCTTCCATGTAAGGCTCAAATCACATCTGTAGCATCCCTTCAAAGTGATTACCTCATCCCTTCTTGAATGTAGCCTATTTTATCTCTAGACTCTGTTATAAGACACTTCCTTCCAGGAAAGTCATTTGTCTCCTTGCAGCTGTAATTCATTGGGCCTAATTAGATATACTGAATCTCTGGGTGGTAAAAAACAAATCTTAAAAGCCTTCTAATAAAATGCCCCAAAGTAATGCTTGACTCTCAGTTATGAAAATGAACACAAAGTATTGAAATGCTGTGCCCCATACCACAATAGCAAGTTGGTGGTAGTGCCAGCCCAAATTTGAAGAACGTATGCAAAGGAAACATGGTGTGGGTAGTTGTAATTTGAAGACAAAGCATTCTGAGTGTGGCAGGAATCTTTGATCTTTTGTCTACGAAGTGTATGGTCCTGTGAGTGCCTTCTCTGTGTTCAGTTTGCAGAAGAAGTGTGTAAGTGGGATCTGGGGCTGCTCTAAGGTGATTCTAGAAGGTCTTCTATTCCCATGTTGTAGCCTAGGTGACTGAATAATTAACGTAAAGAACACCACTTCTAGCTGGGCTCGGTGGCTCAGCCTGTAATCCTGCGCCTTTGGTCACTCCAGTCTGGGTGACAGAGTGAGACTCCAACTCAAAAAAAAAAAAAAACACAACTTCCTATCCAGCTCTCCCTCCCCAGAGCAACAAACGTTATACATAGCTCTTTGACATTATTGACTTCCAACAGCAAATTTATGTCCACAACCTATAAAGAAGGTCTCACAAAAAGTCATTGTGAAATGGCTGGCAAAATAAAAAAAAAATCCTCTCATGTTGAAACAAGTAAGGCCACACTCTAGAGTTCCAAACAGACCACTCATTTAAATGCTTAATTACTGTCATATTAGAAGAATCCCAAACCCTTGACTACCGTGAATAGTCACATAATGGGTTAGCTAGCATAAGATCCTCTGCATGCCAGTTGGCTCTGAAATCCTTGACTGTCTGATGGTGTTATGCATCTTTCTTCATGGTTCTATTCTTTCATTATTAAACTTAAGTGTGATTCAAACTTCAGCAGAAACAGAGGCCATGAGACAACCTTCAGATTTTTTTCTTCACAGGCTTTCTATTTCTATTGTTTTCTGTCAACCCCATAGGTGCTCCCATGCAGTATGAGGTGAAGCCAATGTCTGATTAGGCTTCTTTCAACGTGTACATTTTGAAAAATCCCATTTGGAGCAAAGGAGGTAAGGCAGGGGAGTTACCAACTATTAGTACCATCATAACATGCAAATAAAGAAAGAATAGAATTATCATCTTCATTGTTAATCTACAGAGAAGATTGAAGAATTAAGATTTCTCACAAGTTTATATAGAGTATTAACTATATGAACAAGACAAAATGCTTTGTGACAGTATTTAAGAGAAGACCTAAATTAAATGAAAACATGTACCATGTTCCTGGTGGAAAAGATGTAATGTTGCAAATATTTTTAGTTTTTCCTCAATGAAATCTATAAATTTAAAACAACCACAACAAAATCTTGGTAAAATAATTCCAAAGTTTATCTCAAGGAACAAAATGTGTGATAATGCCAAGATATTAGTGAAAAAGAAGAGTAATGAGACCTTCCTTAGCAGGCATTTAAAGTATTATAAAGCCCTAAAGTCCCTGGTACCTATCATTCTACTTCCTGCTTCTATGAATTTGGCTTTTTTTCAGCATTATTCTCAATAACCAAAATATGGATACAACAGAAATGTCCATTAACAGATAACTGGATAAAGAAAATGTGATATATGAGAGGGGATCCCCCAAAACCCAGAATTTATTTATAAAAATTGTGTATTAAAAAAATTGCCAACTGTATATCTGACAAAGGTCTAACATCTAGGATCTACAAGGAACTCAAACACGCCAAAAGGAAAACACAAACAGCCCCATTACAAAGTGGGCAAAAGACATGAATAGACTCTTCTCAAAAGAAGATATACAGGTAGCCAAGAGACATATGAAAAAGTGCTCAGCCTCACTCATCATCAGAGAAATGCAAACCAAAACCACATTGAGGTACCACTTAACCCCAGTAAGAATGGCCATCATTAATAAAACAAACAACAATAGATGCTGGCGAGGATGTGGAGAAAAAGGAACGCTTCTACACTGCTTCTGGGAATGCAAACTAGTGCAACCTCTTTGGAAGACAGTGTGACGATTTCTGAAAGAACTAGAAATTGACCTTCCATATGACCCAGCAATTCTCCTATTGGGAATATACCTGGCGGAATTCAAATCATTCTACAAAAAGATACCTGCACACATATGTCTGTTGCAGCTCTATTCACAATAGCAAAAACATGGAACCAACCATGTTGCCCATCGAAGCTGAACTGGATTAAAACAATGTGGTACATATACACAATGGAGTATTATGCAGTCATAAAGAAGGACAAACATTTGGACTTCACAGCAACTTGGATGGATTTCGAGTCGATCATTCGCAGTGACAAAGAACAGAGTACCATATGTTCTCACTCATAACTGGACCTTGACCAATTATACTATAAGAAAGGGTTTGGTAGTAGTGGGAAACTCTCGGGGAGGGGGGCGTGGGATTGACAGTTGAGAAAAACTGCTTGGGGAGGGAGTGGCATACCTCATCAAGAAGAGTACCTGTATAATCAACGTTTGTATGCCTAACCCTGAATTGTACCTCACATCTTACATGTTTTAACTTCAGTCACCTTCAAAGTACTCTCCATTTGATGCAATACACCTATCAAGATGCTTTTTCCATTGCTCAAAAGTTTTTGATCTTGCCAATTTTGATGCCTTTTAGTGCTCCTGCCATTTTTTGTTTGTTTGTTTCATCTCTTCCATATTGACAAAATGTTTTCCTTTGAGGACTTTTTTCATCCGGAGAAACAAACAAGCAAGCAAAAGTCACTTGGGGAAAGATCGGGTGAATAGAGAGGGAGGGGCATGGAGGTCATGTTGTTTTTGATCAAAAATTGCTGAGCACTCAGCATCATGTGGACAGGTGCGTTGTCATGGTGGAAGAACCAATCACCTGTTTGCCACAACTCTGGACGTTTTTTCCACAAATTGTGATTCAACCTTCTCAAAACTTTCAGATAAAAACTTTGGTTGACCGTCTGATTTGGAGGAATAAATTCTGAGGGTACTACAAGGGACCTACCCTCCAAAAAAAGACAATTCTGGTTTTGGGAGGTTCCCCCTTGTTTATAAACAATGGGATACTATACAGTTTTTAAAAAGAAGGAATTTTGTTATTTGCAGCAACATGGATGAACCTGGAGGCATTATGCTAGGAAAAATAAGCCAGGCACAGTGGGATAAATATACTGCCTGATCTCACTTATATGTGGAATCTAAAAAACTTGAACTCATTATGGTTTTTTTTTTTGCAGTAGACTCTTTACAAATGAAACATTACATAGAAGTTCCATATATAAAACAGATAAAATTAAATTTAGTCTGCCTGAAACTTAGAACTCTCCCTGCTAGACCTTTCCTTTTCTGCTTGTCTCTGCAAACTTAGCCTTGTGATATGTCTTAGAGAAACTCTGAGGACCCCCCTAGGGCTTTGTGGAACAGTTTGGAGACCTACTGTTTTAATTCAACCCTCCCACCCCTATTTTACAGATTGAGATTCAGAGAATGGAAGAGACTTGCTTAAAGTTACACCAGGAGTCAGTGTTAAAATACAGGCAATAATCCGGGTGTCTTTATTTCTAGCCCAACAGTACAGTGCTATTCTCACATGAAACAACAGATGAAAAAATACCATATAAAGCATAAAGGATTATACAGATTATATCTATTATAATTATTAAAATAACAAACTCTTAGAATGGCAGAACAGGAAAGAACCTCTGTAGATATCTAGTCTCAAATTTTGTTTTACAGATGGGGAAGCTGAGATCCAGAGAGCAGAATGGACCTGACCAAGATTACACAATGAGGCAATGACAGTGATGGAACTAAAACTCAGGTCTCCTGCCCACTATAGTCTATGTATTCTCTGCACACTTGCGTTATTCTGAAATCATTTTCATACTCATTATCTCACTGAGCCTTCCTTCAAAGTAGAGAGGATACCCTCAATTTATATATCAGGAAACCTGAAATACAGAGTGCTTACTGATATGAGCGAGTATAGCTCAGTTTCAATCCAGATTGTCATATGCTTTATACTTAACCACTATAACTGAGAACATATTTTATTTTCCTCTCTCCTGAATTACCTGCCTTGTATGTTCTAAATCTACCCACTGCCTCTTCAAAGTGACAAGGAGAGGTAACACTTGACTTGCCTGGAGAGAACGATGAAGAGAAGAGGCCCTACTGTGTTTTTATTTGTACTCTTCAGGGTGACTACAAAGATGCTACCTCATTTAATTCTTGCCAAAACTCTTCCAGGTAGCTACTATTCCTTTTTTAGAGGTGAGAAAAATAAGGCTCAGGGACATTGAATAAATTACTTGCAGTTATCACTAGCTAGTAAGTGGAGGAAGCAGGGTTAGAAATCAGGTCTGAATTATCTGTAATATTGATGCTTGCCCTTGTCAATGTGATGTGCTCTCTCAAACTGGACTTGGTCCTATGCTTCAAAAGACAGAAGCAGTGCTAAATAGTAAAAAGAGCACAGAGCAGGAAGGTCTGTTGCCTCAATGAATCATTATGTGACTTTATGTATATCTCTATTTCTTTTTAAATCTTGGTTCCCCTGATCTATAATAAGAAAGTAATGGGGTACATACCAAGAGAACAGTAGTCACCTAAAGAAAGTGGGTTTAGGCATCTTCTATTCCTATTAGAATTTTTGCTGGGGATCTCAGGGTATACCTGAGGATGACTCAAGAAGAACTGAAGCCGATCTGCATTCCTATTCTTGTTTTTCCAGTCTCAACTTTCTTGACTCTAAGGACTTCCCCTGAAAAACAAAACACTACCCTACAGAAAGAAGTAGCTAAGTCCTTCTCCCCTAAGTGATCTTTAAAGACAGGAATCAGCCTGAGGCCTGTTTAGGGTCATGTATCTTATGAGGATGACATTGTTAGGGGTTGAGGCAGAGTAGAACCTCTGGTTTAATCACTCTAGGGCACACATCTTTGAAAAGTTCTTTTGAGCTTTGTCGAGTTCTAGTTACTATTTTCTCCCAGGATACTGCTCTTGGGTCAAACTAGTGGAACAAACTAGACAGCTCTAGACAAAACCTGGGCCCTGGCAAAAGGCAGGTCTTGTGGGAAGGACTTGTAACATGGCAGTGTCCTGTGACTCCAAGGATGTGATGGCTCCCCTGTATGTCCCCCTTCCACCCAAAAACACAAGAGGAAGTTAACTCAGTACCATGGTTCAGCCCTCAGCTGATGCCCTATAAGGATGCTTTTGAAAGTGGTCATGAAGTCATCATCGTTCTTGTTTCTTTTGAACTTATGGTTAGCTCTAGAGAGAAGGAACTGAAGCCAAGCCCAGATTCCTTGACTTTTAGTACTCTTACAATCTGGCCCAAGTTACATCCAATGGAAATTGAAAGCAGGGGTCTCCAACCCCTGGGCCATAGTATGGTACCAGTGTACCAGTCCATGATTTGTTAGGAACCAGGCTGCACAGCAAGAGGTAAGTGGTGGGCAAGTAAGTGAAGCTTCTTCTGTATTTACAGCCACTCCCTATTACTATCTGAGCTCTGCCTTCTGTCATATCAGCGGTGGAATTAGATTCTCATAAGAGTGCAAACCCTGTTGTGAACTGCATATGCGAGGGATCTAGGTTGTGTACTCCTCATGAGAATTTAATGCCTGATGATCTGAGGTGGAGCTGAGGTGGTGATGCTAGCATTGGGGAGAGGCTACAAATACAGATTAACATTAGCAGTGAGATTTGACTGCATAGAGACCATAATAAATCAATTCCTTGCAGACTCATATCAGAACCATATCAGTAAGTGGCAAGTGAATTGATGCACTTCAATTGTACAGCTACATCTGATATAAGGCTTTAAGTTGGAATCCAACACTTATTTTCGTCTCCACACGGCCCACTCATTATTTTATTTACTAGTCTGTCTGCATCTCTTTTTTAAATGATGAGTTGTATAATTACTTCATTATATATTACAATGTAATAATAATAGAAATAAAGTGTGCAATAAATGTTATGCACTTGAATCATTCCAAAACTTCTCCCCACCCCCAGCCCATGGAATGATTGTCTTCCATGAAACTGGTCCCTGATGCCAAAAAGGTTGGCGCTAATCTAAAGGATACTGGACTGGCACTCAGAAGAATAGGTGTCAAATCTCAGTTCCACTACTTGGTATTCAATTGGAAGTCTGGGCCTTGCTTCTTAGGGATAAAACAATAGCATTGTTTGTTAAAGGATACAAAACTACAGCTAGATAGGAGGAAAACATTCCAGTGCTTTACATCACTGTAGGATAACTATAGTTAACAAAATATATAGTTACAAAGCCTAGAGGGAGGATATTGAATGTTTTTAACAAAAAGAAATAATAAATGTTTGAGATGATGGACATGCTAATTACTCTGCTCTGATCACTATACATTATATGTATCAAAAAATCATTATGTACCCCATGAGTAAATACAATTATTATTTGTCAATTAAAAATAAAATTTAAAATATGACACTGACTACTTCACGGAGTTGTGAAAAACAAACAATAAAGAATTCATGTCAAATAATCTGGACAAGGGAATATATTAGATACTTTATAAGAGCTATGTGTTAAGTTACTGAATCTATCTTCTCTTCATCAATGACCTTTTCTTTTTTATTATAAAGACGTGGGGTACAATTCAGGGTTAGGTATACAAACATTGATTATGCAGGTACCCTTGTTGATGAGGTATGCCCCTCTCTTCCCTAGCAGTTTCCCTCAACTCCCAATCCCACCCACCCCTGATAGTTTCCCATTACTGACAAATGCTTTCTTAAAGTATTATAATTGTTCAAGGATTGACCCTCTTCTAATCCTTCTACTCTCTTCATTCGCTCCTGTCCTGGTCATAAACATTCTGTCTTCTGCACCTTATCCTTAACACACACATACACAGACGCATACACTTCTCTGCTAAAGCCAACCTTGCAATGTCTAGTTCCAGACCACCTTACCTGACTACTAAAGTTCACATAAGCCTCCTTCTTCAAGAGAAGAAGTGGAAGAAGGTAAGGTTGATAAGCTGGATTGTGGGTCGGCCATGAACGACTTTGAATGTTATGCTCTGCAATTTAAGCCTGAACATGATGAAGTATGTGAATATGTCATTGAGCTCAACAAAGAAAATGCTTCACAACTATCATCTGATGGCTAAAGAATAATCTTTGAGTATGTATACTTACTGTGCTCCAGACACTATTCTGGGCAACCGAGGAAACAAAAGTGAATAGTACAGTGAAAGGCCTTGCCCTCAAGTTAGGTAATCTTTTGATAGAAGTAGACAAACAATAAGTGGCAATAAATAATACAATAGATATTTTTAGATGGTGATATATACAATGAAGAAGATAAAACAGGATAATGTGATAAAATGGGGGGAGGCTAATTTAGGTAGAACGTTTGAGGGAGATTCTCTGAGGATGTAGCATTTGATCTGAGAACTGAGTAATAGGAGGGGCCAGACATGCAAAAAGGCAGGAGAGGAGCATTTCCAACAAAAGAAACAGCAAATGCAAAGGCTGGAAGTCCTGAATGAACTTGGTATGTTCTTGGAATAGCAAGGTGGCCAGTGTGATTGGTGTGTGATGAAGGAGGCAAGGTGGTAGAAAAAGCTCATTAGATGGCAGGATCAGGGTGAGCAGGGCAATAATTTTTAACCTTGGCTGTAAATCAGAGTTTCCAGGGGGGCATTTACAAAATTTTAATGTCTGGACTCACTCCCAGTAGTTCTGATTTAATTGATCTTGTTTAGGGGTAAAGTGTGGGCACCATGATTTTTAAAAGCTTTCCTATTGCTTCTAATATATAGGCAAGGGAGAGAACTGCTGGTGCTGGACTTTGATTGCTTACAAAGTTTTGCAGCTGACACCAGATTAATAACGGGGTAAATATTTGACATTGGAGTAGAACTGGACAGTTTAAAGAATTCCGTACTGCTGTATTTGTGTATGTGTCCATTTGTGTGTGTGTATGTGTGTGTGTGTGTGTGTGTGTGTGTGTGTGTGTGTGTGTGTGCATTCCTTTGGAGACCAACAAGGATCAGACCATTTAGGTGAGGAATATGGAGAGCACCAAATGGACGATGTTCTTCAGAAGGGGTCTGGGAGAAGTATAAGATCTAATGTCTTCAAGGATAACACTATGAGGAATTGTCCAGCTTACTTCAGGCAAGGTCACCTGACATTTGGCCAGACCTATGCTTTATGTTCTTAAGCTGCCTTTCCTTAGGTTCTGTCCAATGTTGTGCTGGAGATGGCTGGCACTGACTCGCAAAAATTGACTCTAAGCATCTTTCCAGTTTCATATTTGTGTTGGTAGCTTGAAATTGGCCACAAAAGGAATATCTAAATCATAAAAACTGGCAAACACTACAAATTAATCCTTCTTATCCACCCTGTAGAAAACGAGTTTATGGATATGCCACTGCCTCTGTCCTTGTTATAGCTTTACTCTCCTACAGCTAGGACTGACACCCTTGTTCTTTTCTCCCTACACTTTTATTTAAGAGCACATCTGGGGTTTGGTAATACTATTGGAGTCACAACCTCTGCAGACTCAATTGCACTTTAGAAACATAACTCCATCTTCACATGATTTACCCAATAGATGTGTTCCAGAACAGATGAACAAATCACATTTCTTTAACTGACTTTTCATCTAATTATACAATGGAGATTGATGATTTGACAAACCTTTGTTTTGAATATTTCTGCAAAGCCAAAACAATAATCCTTTTGTAAAATGAGCAGCAACTCTTTAATGTATTAATTCTGCCAAATCCAAATTTTGCACAATGATCTTACAGCCTTTGTGGAGGACAACTGGGTAACAGTTTTCAAAATTAAATAAACATATGTTTTGAGCCAGAGCACAACCTAAATGCCCATCAATAGAATACTGTTTAAAAAAATTATGATACAACCATACAATACAATCATTAAAAAATGTGGTAGACTTGTATACACTGATATGGAACAATATCCAAGACATACTATAATTTTTTAAAAAAACAAGATACAAAGCAGTACAAAACACTAGTGTAGGGAAAGCTGATATATTTTTGTATATGTAAATACATATACTATGCTTATAATGGTGGACAGAAACTAATAAAAAATAGTTGCCTGTGAGAAAGAGAAACACATATTTGAAGCATTTTTAACTTATTTATTTTTCACTTTTTAACTTCTGTAATTAAAAAATTTTGTGCTGTGTACGTGTATGGCTTACTCTAAATATAAATTTAAAATGTTTCAGCTGTGTTATAAACATCTCTGTGACATTGAAACAAATTCTATCCCCTCTCTGGTTTCAGTATCTCCTTCTATACAATAAGGGGGTTAGATTCTATAATACCTCAGAGAGGAAACCAAAAAGGGCTGCTCCCAGCATGCCCTAGTTCCTAATTTATAGATGTAATGCCTATAAATAATCCCATTTTCACATGTAATGTGCTGCCTGAAGCTGCTTTTCTAATAAAGTCAGAAATATTGTCTCTATTATTGCCAAAAATATCAATTAATTAGTCAACAAATGCTTACTGAAAGCCCAGTGACCCAGCTTTCTGTTGAAGTCTGTAGGGAAGAAGAAGAAATAATATATCTTACCTTTTAGGAGCTTGCAATCTGGTGGAAGATAACATAAATACACACAACACTGCAATAACACAAAATAATTCATGAGAGTTCTGGAATGAGGCAAGAAGGTCTAGATCATGGCTTGACTCCACTAGCTCAGTAGTTTTAGGAAAGCTACCACTTTCTTTTGAGCCTCAATTTATTTATATATGAAATGATGGGGGTGTGTGATGAAGGGAATTAGATAATTTCTCAGTAAATTAGTACTCAGCCCAGAGATCAAGATTCTATCAAGCATAGATGTTAAAGCTTCTATTAGGTGTCCATAGACTATTTGTAAATTGGCAAAGCAGCATGGTGTGGCGGCAGGAGCAGGGACTTGGGAGTCAGAGGGACTGGATTATGAATTCCAGCAAGGCTACTTACTAGTTGTGGGAAATAACGTAATCTTAGGCAAACAGCATAGCCTCTCTGATTCTGTTTCCTCCCTTATAATATAAGGATCATAATTTCTACCTTTGCAGAACTGTGATTATTTAAAAACAACATATGTGAAGCATCTGGAAAATTTCAGGTACTCGGTAAACAGAAACTGTTAAAATGATGTGCCTACTCCTGGTATCTTCCCCTGGAAACTCAAGAAGCACTGATCAAAGCTGGAGTGCCTTGCTGAAACGTTTATTGTGTAGCACTCAAGGGCTGTACTTAATGTTATTTATTTATTTATCAAGTGCTCCACAATAAAGAGCTTTAATCAAATTATTCCAATTTTCTTCTTATATACCAAGTATAAAGTCACTTAAAATCAAATTTGAAAATTAAAACTTAATCTGCAGCTCAGACACACCCACATTGTACTCGGCTTCTGGGTGTTGTTCTGATTTGATTTTCTGAAAATTCAAAAGCTACTTATCAAGATGATTATAGTGTACACCTTAACAAAAACACTTATATGCTGCTTGACAAGATTAAAAAGAGAGAGAGGGAGGGGCAAGGGAGAGAGAGAGAGAACAAGAGGAAAAAGAAGGAGGAGGAAGACAAAGTGGAAGGAGGGAAGAAAAGGAGAAGAGAGAAGGAGGAGGAGGCAGAAAGGGAGGAGAAGGCAGAAAAGGGTAGGGGGATTAAAAAAGAGAAAAGAAGAGAAGAAAAAAGACAAGAGAAGAGAAGAGAATTTAGAAAGAAAAATCCAAGCTGGAGCCCCACTAAGGAACTATTAATTTGTGTCACAACTTCAAGAAAAGTTAGAGAAGCTACCAGCACCACCCTAAGTGCTGCCTCACTGTGGTCAGCATTGCTTATCCTGTTGCTCTCATTTTCATTGGGGAAGAAAGTGCTGCTGATTTAGAAGGGGGATGTGAGCCTACATTCCAATGATTTCATAACTACCTTCACCAAAAATCTGCCAAGGACTGCTTTGAATGAATTTGCTTTAAGGAATCACAGTGTGATGGGCTCAGAGCACTAAGAGGGTAATTTTTTTTCTCATTCCAGTAAAGTGGCAAAAAGATTGAGATGAAACATTCACTGAAGAATCAGTGGAAACTCCAGAAAAGGAGAGAAGTCAATGCAGTATAATTAGGAAGAAATCTGTAGTTTGATAAATTTATATTCAAATCTTTGCTCTGCCTCTTACTAGCTGCAACTTCAAGAAAGTTATCTGACTCTCTGAGCCACAGTTTAGCTGCTGTAAAATGGAAATGATAATACATAAATATGTTGCAACATTTAAATGAAATAATGTATGGAAAGAAATTAAAACAATGTCTGACACACACAAGCATTCACCAAATACCGAGAGAAAAATAAAAATAGAGAGAAGGTGGATGAATGAGTTGTTTAAGATAGAACCTAGGAGAAGATGTGCAAAGAATTAGATGAAAAAGAGGAGCAGTTGTTATAAAATGTCATCAGAAGATAAAATAATAAGATGGTAATAATCTTTACAGTAAAAGAAATGCTAACATCTAACAAATATTAAGTTATTGAGATGAAAGAAGAGATAAGAAAAGTTACCATCCACAGGAGTAATCTTGATGGAAACACAGAGTTTTACTAAGTGAACAAAGCATTGGTAGAGCATATCAGGCAGATGGGATGATGTGTTTTAAAAAACATGCAGGTTGGAGGGAGTCAAGATTGACATATGAAATAGACCGTGAAATTATTTGTTGGTTATCAAAGCTTCAACATATTCAAGCAAGCTTTATCAAACACACTGACTCTATTTTTCTGTTTGCTTTCTACTAAAAACAATGATTTTTCTTTTTATGGCTACCTTAAGACAGCCAAACAGGTTTGACTGTTCCTTCACCTGCACTTTGTTGATTACTACCTGTTAAACTAGTTGCAGGAACTGACTCTTAGGTGTGACCAAAAGAAAAAAAAAATCCATCTGGAAACTAGTTGGGTACTGCTGGTATGCTAAGTGCTTAGTTAAAGTACTCCTAGACTTTTTCTTCCAACCATCAAAGCCTAAGGAGGCAGGGAGACTGAATCCATGGAGAAAGGTCCACCTATACCACCCGTTTGCCATGAAGATAATTTATTTTCCTGCTATATACTTGAGTTTTCTAAAAAAACTACCACCCAAAATGTTGATATCAACTGATTTGTAGATAAAAATCCATTTTGTCATTGACAAAATGAGAAATCTCCCATAACTAGTAGATTAAAATTCCGTTATAACAATGAATGAATAAATTACTCCTTTCCATTTGTGATTTAAAGGTCAGGAGAATGCAAATGTACATGTTGCTAGGTTTTTTTGATGAAAAAGCACAAAGCAAAAAAAAAAAAAAAATCTTACCCTGCTCAACTTGAGGAATGTCAGCTGACAGTCAGGTCTGAATTCATCTGTTATATTTTTCACTTTACCAAGAGACCCTAGATATCTGGGAGCCTCTGTATTCGAGAGCACATTTTCACACCAAAGGCACCAAAGATTTTCTTGGAAAATTGAAGAGCCATCCTTGGTTCCGGAACAAATAGAATCAATAATTTTTTTAACAAACCAGAAAAAGGAGACCTGCTAATTTCCAGTTTGAAAGAGGCCCATTCTCAAAATCAAGGATGTAAAATTATGTACAACTAATGACAACAATACTGATGTTATTCAGGCTTAGCCACTCTCACATTGAATAGGCCCCTTCTCTGTTCCCTAAACACCCACCCATATGAGAAAGTTAATATATATTCAGCCTCTTCCCAAATCATAAACATTTATATCACTTGCATTTTTAGATAGCTTTACAACTTACAGATATTATTTTTTCTATGAAGAAAAGATTATTATTTATTTTTAATAATATATATTACTATTGTTTATTATTTAAATATTATTTTCCTTGAAACCACCAGAAACATGTCAGAAAAATCTCAAGACAGGGATGGAAAACAGACAATAAAGAATAATATAAAATCCAAATGAAATAAATCAACATATGAAAAAAATTGCTATCTTCAGCCATCAGATAGAACACTGACCTCAAATTAAATAGGTTTATTTTGCAGAAATCTTTTTAAAAAAAACCAGAAAACAAAACCAAAATCATAATTTACACTTGTCAATGTACGTGATTAGGTCCCCAAACTGATTTGAATGATCTGAAGATATGAGGAGACAAATGAAAGAAAAAGGCTCGAGGTTAGGGTCGGAGGAAAGGGAGGGGGTGGGGCACTGGAGAACTCCCCAGAAGGGGGGCCATGGGACAGGAGAGGCATCACAGTAGTTGGCCAGGGCCGAGGATGGCTGTGAGCGCTCCGGCCTCCGCCTCCAGGGCGACCACCTCGCACCTGCTGTGGGGGAGGAGATGGAGGCTGAGGCTTCTCCTCCAGCCTGACGGTCTTGGTTTCAGGGCCAGAGGCAGATCACAGGGAGACCGGGAGCACCCTCTTTCTTCGCCCTACCCATCTGGCCCGGCACCTCCCTGAGTGTCTACGTCTTGTGCAGTCCCCAGAGTCCCCTGCCCTACAGATAGTATTTCTAAGAATTTATCTTTTTTGAGCTTCCCACTAATTTATGAACCATTCAGGGCAGTTATTAATATCATTTTACCTAAGATGAAACTAAGGTTGAGCATGGTTAACAGAATTGCTCAAGTTCACACAGTTCAGCAGTAAGAGATGAAGTCATTACCACTATCAGGTATTCTGACTCTTATAACCATTCTTTTTACAAATATCTTCTCCAATATCGACAAAAATGTTAAATTACAGTTATTCTGATGTGCTCTGGAAGACATGCAAACCAATTTACTTATTCTATTAAGAGATATATAAAATTATTAAAATTTAGATGTTCTAGAGATCAGTTATATGGGAAAGTTCATTTAGGTAGAACATTTTGTGTACTTGACAATACTGTATAAATAAAAAGTTGAAAATGGTGCATAATATTATGTCATTCAATGAAAAACTATTAAAGAATAGAATCTATGCTAGACACTGCTTTCCATGCCCATAAAACAGATAGGATATTAAGAAAAATCCAGGAAGAATTAAATCATTCATTCATTCACTCATTTATTTATTCATTCAATACCTATTAAAAACCTACTCTATGCCAGACAGTGTTCTAAGTGCTTGGGATCTATCAGAGAACAAAGAATACCAAAATATCTCTTTCTTGAAAAATACCCATTTTTAATGTGTTGGAAAAGTGTGGGAGAGGGGAGAAAGAAATAAATAATAAACCTAATAAATCAGAAGATTAAATCGTATATCATAACGCAACACACACTATGGACAGAAACTTGTGAAAAGGACAGGAAGTGCTGGAAGAAAGCAATTTTAAATTGAAGAGTAAGGACAGACTTCACTGAGGTGACATTTGGGGGAAGAAACTGAAGGATGTGAGTGAGTGTGCCACACAAACATCTTAGAGAAGAGCATTTCAGGCACAGGGAACAGTTGATATAAAGGCCCTGATATGGAAGTGTGCCTACCATGTTTAAGAATTAGCTAAGTGGAGAGTGCATCTTCATCAGGAGGAAAAATGGTAGAAGATGAGGTCTGAGAAGTAACAGCAGTTAAGTACAGATCGTTTGTGACCTTATGATAGCTCACTCATTTATAGATCAAAGACTTTAATTCTGAGTAAGATGGGGAGATCATTTGTCTCCCCATTTGTTCTGAACACGTTAGATATTCACTTTTTTAAAGATTGGGGAGTACTCAATAAAAAAAAATCTTAGATTGGAATAATGCCAGTAGAAATTCTCTTCTCCATAAAAGAAATGAGAAAACTGGCAAAAAAAAATTGTCAGAATCAACATTTTCAGAACTCTAGAAATTAGCCAAAAAATTTGGCAATTCAGAGAGCATTTATTAAAGAAAAATAGCTAAATCTCTATATAAACAGTAAGCTTTGTGGTATTTTAACTTACCTTGTTGCCCATCTCCTCTCCCCAGCTCCACAGTAGCAGTGAAAGCCAATAGGTTGCAGGTGAAATGGTGATAGTGAAAATCAGCAGCTTGGAGCCACTGGAGGGGGCAGAATGGGGTTGGGACTCTTTCAAAGACGATTTCTCAGAAAATTTTCATTATTTGACCTATCTAGTGGTTTCCTCAAAGACTCTACTCTGAAAGCTGTGTTTATTTAGCCTGACTTGGAGCTTGCCCAGTGTGAACAGATTTTTCCCTGGTGGAGTTTGCGGAAAATAATTAGAGGCAAATGTTGAACATTGAGACTAGCTGACTTGGTAGATAACAATTGGGGCAAACAGTGAGCTAATGGAAAGGCTTAAAAAGAGAAGTCAGAAAAATGAGATATCTACAGAAGGCTTTGAAAATCTCTGACATATTCCCAGGAATCTAGAATTAGTTTGAAAAAGTCACTAAACAAGCAAACAACAACAAACAGCAGTTACAAGCCGTCAGCATTCCAACAAACCAGAACTAGACGATAATTTCCTCAACCTGATCATGGGCACATATGAAAAATTCATAGCTAATCACAGACTTAGTGGTGAAAGACTGAAAGTTTTCCCCTTAAGACCAGGATCAAGACAAGGATGACTGTTCTCACCACTTCTATTCAACATTGTACTGGAGGTTCTAGCAAAGGCAATTAGGCAAGAAAAGGAAATTCATTTAGATTAGAAAAGAAAAAGTCAAGCTATCTCTACTTGGAGATGATATTATCATATATAAAGAAAATCCTTAACAAAAACCACATGAAGTAACATTTAGAGCTAATAAATAAGTTTAGTAAGGCTGCAATACACTACATCAATATATAAATAATTCAAAATAAAATTTAAAAATCTACCACATTTATAACAGCATTCAAAAATAAAATACGTAGGAATAAATTTTGCAAAAGAACTGCAAGACTTATACACTGAAAACAAAATATTATTGAAAGGTATTTAAATAAATAAATAGAAGGACATTCTGTGTTTGTGGATGTGACGACTTTATATTGTTAAGATGACAATACTCCCCAAATTGACCTACAGTTTCAAAGTAATCGCTACTAAAAAAAAAAAGTTGTAATTTCCCCAGAAATTGACAAGATGATTCTATAATTAATGTGAAAGTGCAAGGGTCCCAAAACAGCCAAAGTTATTTTGAAAAGCAAAGGCAAATTTGGAGGATTCACATTTCCTAATTTAAAACTTTACCACAAAGCTATAGTAATCCAGACAGTGTAGTAGTTGCACAAGGATAGACACATATAGATCAGTGGAACAGAAATGAGAGTCCAGATATAAGGTCATACATTTATGATCAGTAGTTTTCAACCAGTGATACCAAGATAACTCTATGAAGAAAAATATTTAATTATGCTGAAACAGCAGGACATCCACTCACAAAATGAAGTTGGATTTCTACCTCATATCATATTCAAAAATAAACTCAGAATAGACCATGAACCAACCAAATTTAACAACTATAACTATACAAATCTCAGAAGAAAACATAGGTATAAACATTTATGGCTTCAGATTAGGCAATTAATTCTTAGATATAACAATGAAACACAAACAATAAGAGGAAAATAATAAATAAATTGGGCTTTTTCAAAACTAAATATTTTGTTTTTTAACAGACATCAAAAAAGTGAAAAGACAACATTCAGAATGGAAGAAAATTTTTGCAAATTTTGTATCTGATAAGAGATCTGTATCCAGAGGTCGTAAAGAAAACACATAGCTCAATAATAAAAATAAAAATAACCTAAGTAAAACATGAGAAAAGAAAATGAATCGTTATTTCTCTGTGGAAGATACACAAATGGTCAACAAGCACATGAAAGCATGCAAGACATTATTAGCAATTAGTGAAATGCTAATTAAAATTACAATGAAACGTTACCACTTCATACCCAATAGGATGGGTATAATAATAATACAAACAGAAGACAACATGTATTGACAAGAATATGGAGAAAATACAACCCTCACATATTGCTGATGGGAAATATAAAAAGTTGTAGTCAACAAACAAAACAGTTTGGCAGTTCCTCAAAAAGTTAAACGTAGTGCTACCACATGGCCCATCAATTCACTACTAGATATATACACAAGAGAATGAAAACATATGTCCACACAAAAACTTGCACATAAATATTCATGGAAGTATTAATAATAGACAAAAGTAAAAACAACCCAAATGTACATCAACCTATGAATGGATAAACAAAATGAAGTATTATTCAGTCAGAAAACGCATGTTTTACTGATATATACAACAGCATGAATGAACCCTGAAAACATTATGCTAAGTGAAAGGATTCAAATACAAAAAGCCATATATTTATTGTTGCACTTATATAAAATGTCCGGAATTGACAAATGCATTGAGATAGAAAATAGGTTTGTGGCTACGAGGGACTGGGAGAAGGGAAAAATTGAGAGTAACTGCTAATGAGTACAGCATTTCTTTTTGAGATGACAAAAACCACTTGAATATAATTAGTGGTGATATTTGCACAACTTCTTAAAAATACTAAAAAAAACATGGACTTGTACATGTCAAAAGAGTGACTATTGTGATATATTAATTATATCTCAATTTTTAAAAATCCTAGAGTGCCTTTTGGTGCCAATAATTCTTAATCTCTAGGAAAGGAGTCAGAAAAAGATATCATGGGTAGTTTGTAAACTGTAGCCTAAATAATCTAATTTTATTTATTTATTTATTCATTTATTTATTGTAAAGATGTGGGTACAGTTCAGAATTAGGTATACAAGTGGTCATCATATAGGTAAAGTTTGAACCTCCCTTTGGTCCCCACTTTGCCTGGTTTGAGATCAGGCATCCTAATTGATGTTGTGTTCCCCCCAACTCCACCTCAGCAATATCCTGTTACTGCCATGCCTTTTCTTATAGTATTATGGTAAATGTGCAGGGTCCACTTATGAGTGAGAACATGTGGTACTCTGCTCTTTGGTTCTCTGTAGATCGCTGATTATGACAGACTCTAAATTCATCCAAGTTGCTGTGAAGTCTATATGTTTGTTTTTCTTTATGGCTGTGTAATATTCCATTGTATATATGTACCACATTTTTTTATACAGTACAGTTTTGATGTGCAGCATGGTTGGTTCCATGTTTTTATTGCTGTGAAGAGTGCTGCAATAAACGTGTGTGCAGGTATCTTTTTTGTAGAATGATTTGAGTTCCTCTGGGTATATTCCCAGTAGGGAGATTGCTGGGTCATATGGAAGGTCAATGTCTAGTTCTTTTAGAAATTATCTAATTTAAAAGTATACAGAGGCCTTTAAAAACATCCCAGTTCATTAATGAAGGCAGGTCTACCTTTATAAGGTTCTATTAGCAATCACACACATTTGTAAGATATGTTGCCATTGGTAGATCTCTTCCCATGCATCAACTCACAACACACCTATGAAGTAGAAAGGTCACATCCTATTAACAGCTTTGCAGACATGGAAGCTGAAGTCCAGAGAGCCCCAGTGACTTGTCTGAGGTCACATGCCTAGTCTTTTGTCTAGTCATGGTTTTTGTCTGCCATGGTTCATAAAGTAGACCCCTTGCTAAAAGAAAATGAACCCTAGCTCTTTCCAATTTCTCATCTCATTCATTTCATTCTATTACTCATTCTCTCACATCCAGTGACAGCAAGATTCTATTATCTTCAGTGCCATGGGGTGGGATTTCAAAAACGCCCTTTGAAACTATAATTCCGGTATTTGAAAATGGAATCTTGAGAGTGGCTATATTTACACTCAATCTTTCTTCCCTAGCCTCTGCTCGCTTTTCAATTTTTCCTCTGTGTCATTACCATGTAAAGATATCCAGCAGTGTATGAAATATTAGAGGTCACTATAAATGAAAAGAGTGGATATCTCCCTCATTAGATTGTGAAAGAGAAAAGGGTAAGGCCTATTTCTTTTGGTAGTCCCACTGTCTGGCACATTGAAAGTTCTCAATATACATTATTTCAATGAATGAATAATTTACCTTTTAATATATTGCTGGCCAAGACCACTCTCTGTCTATAACATGCTTCTTGAAGAAACAGCCCAGGTCCTGGAAGATCAAGTGATTTTGATATTTTTTCTAAATAATAGTAGAATCTTTCTGTAGTGAAAATAGTCAACAAAGAAAGCCCCCTAGTTTTGCAAACCCTAAGTCTCATTCTTGCCCCTCATAATGGCTGTTTGGAATCCTGGTTCTCCTTTAGTCTTAGTAAGTTTGATGAGGTCATTATGTGGAATGCTGGCTGGGAGTCCCTTGAATAATGAGTGGAAGAGGACAAAGCTCAGCTTACTGTCACCTCCTTGTCAATCCACCACAGTCACTACTGCTCCTGTAGCTTAGGCATCAAGAGAAAACAAAGACAAAGACCTTGGAAACAATTTCACAAGGTCCACATGTCAGTCAGGCAGGAATGTCCATCCACGAACTCAAATAAAGCATATTAATGCAGGGGAGACAGCCTCATTGGGAAAAACTGATAAAGCTTTGAGGGTGATAGGATTATGAAGGCCTGTGTATTTATAACTCACAACAAATAAATTCATTCCGGTCATATCACTTCTCTTCCTCAATTACATGCAGCAGCTTAAAAAACTGTTCTATTGCCAAAATTGTGTCTTCAGGGGATTAAAAACACTAGACAATGAAACAAGGGCTTGCTCTTGGAGCATGTTTTGTTTTTGCTATAAACCTAGCAAATTATCTGCAAGGCTTTTAGTAACCTTGCAATTAAGACCCAAAGCTGAGCTGCAATGGGAAGGCATGCCCCATGGTCTCTCTTGGCCATTTTCTGACTTCTACTCACTTGCTGTGAGACAACAATTATGTTTATAAACAAAATTGTTTATCTGTCTACTTTTACATCATGCAAAAGTGGTTGGACATATCGTCATTTAATTTGGAGGTTATCTCCTATTCTTGGGGATATATAAAATTCACTTTGAGGAGTCCTGGGAAGAACTTCAAAGTGATAATCATTCTGGTGTTACTGCAGTTTGGAGGAAATATGCCTTGTGTATTAATAAGTTGAATTCAGGAAAAAAAAACAATAACAGTGGTGTGGTATGCAAGAACAGCTATTTCTCTTATAAGAAACTATTTGTAAGGGGTTCCAGAGTGGTCAGAGACAAGTAATTATTTGTTTAAAAATAGTCATAGTTATCCTGTACAATCATAAGGACACTCCTGAGAACTAGACACTAATATTCACATTGTAATTTCTATAGTTTTCACAAGCATTATCACCTTTGATCTTTTTAGCCACTATATTCTGTTTTACAGATGAAGAAACTGAGGCTTGGGGAGGTCAAGTGAATTTTCTAAGGTCCAAAGCTAGTAAGTGCATTTTCTGATGCTAAGTACCCTTTCTTTCTATCACATTCTAAATGTTTTATAAAATCTCTGAAACTAATCAGAAGAAGGTTTATCTGCAGAATCCATTCTCTGTACATATTCCCTGGTGTGAGTCAGCAAACTCTAGAGTTATATTTCTTAGAACAGTGAAGGCCTTCTTGAGGCAATATACTGATCACATTCTGCTCCAAGAATGGGTCAGGTCACTCACTGATATTACTAGCAACAAGGGTGTCAAATGCTCACAGCATCATAAAAAGGCTTTCTAGTAGAGAGTGACCTTCCTGTTATTGGATATGTGTGTACGTTCCTGGTATTTCCTTACGATCTCATAGAAACATAGCAGATAGGTTAACAAACAAGGAAGAAGGACTACTGAGTGAAGATTTGGCCAAGTTATATGGCTATTAGAGAATCAGTTAGCTTATAGGAAATTATCTAATGCCCAAAGAAAGCTCCTTATTTTATCTGGGATTCCAAGGAATGGAGTCTTGCTTTTTATTTTCTACACTGACTTTCCAGTTTGTTCTCCCTCAATATTTACTAATGGACAATTTAATGAACAACATTTCTATTAATGTTCTGAGAACCCATGAAATGTGATCTGTACTTACACTTACAGTGGAGAGGGGGAAGAACAGTGGGTGGTAGCACTGGAAAGCAAAGTAAGAGAAACTGAGTCTCAATGGGCACAAAGAACCCTGGGGAAAAGACCTTGAAAATGCTATCTGATTTCTCACACAGATCCTCTGTCCTCAACCCACAGCATTCGATATTCTATTCTAACACAAGAGGCTTATTATTTTCCCTATGTAGTTTAAAATTCTGTAATAAATCTTGTAGTCTCCACCCAAAGAAAAGAATCCTGAGTGTCTGGAGGGTACCATCCTCAAACCTGCAGTGAGGCCAACCAATTGGTAAATATAGTCACCTTTTCCCCTCCAAATGCCCACATGCACCTACCTCTTCCTAAAGGTCTGCTCATAACACAGCATAGACAAGTTAGCCTGTACTCTACACCAGTAGTCAAAATTCTGTCTGATGATTGGTGTGAGCCTACTTGTATTTGCTGAGTCTGCCATGCTGTCCTGAGTTCTCCTGCCCCTGTTGTTTTTCTAATATCTAAATCCCTTGTGGGTTTCTGATGTCTAAAAAAGCTGAATGGGATCGGGATGTCCCCTCAGGCCTCGACTCCTACAAGTCTATCTAAAGCCCATCTCACTGCTTCTGTTGCACTCACAGCCAAATACAATTCCAAGTTAAATGGACAAAACCTGTTCAGCCCTCTTCATAGCCACTTCCCTCTTTCATTCTGTTCTTTCATCTTAACAACTGCCCAGAACTCACACGTCTCTCCCAGTTTAAAGTCTTCTTGCTGAACATGGTGGCTCATGTGTGTAGTCCCAACTACTCGGGAGGCCTGAGGCAGGACAGCTTGAGCTCAGGAGTTTGAGGCAGCAGTGAGCCATGATCAGGCCTGTAAACAACCATGCACTTTAGCCTGGGCAACACAGCTAGACCCTGTCTCTAAAGAATAAAAATAAAAATAAAATAAAGTGATCTCACTGTTTCTGTTGCACCCACAGTCAAAAACAATTCCAAGTTAAATGGGTAAAACCTGTTCAACCCTCTCCATAGTCACTTCCCTCTACTTTCATCTTTCATTCTGTTCTTTCATCTTAACAAGTGCTCAATGTTTCATTTGACCCCTGGCTCCTCAGAGCCTACAGCTTTTTTTCCCCCTAGTGACAGGGTCTCATTATCTATGTTGCCCAGGCTGGCCTTGAACTCTTGGCCTCAAGCGATCCTCCTGCCTCAGTCTTGCAAAGCACTGGGATTACAGGCATGCGCCACCACACATGGCCAAAGTTTGTAGCTTTGATGCTCTATCTAAGTCTTCCTATTCCAGATAAGCACCTTCTCTTCAGAACTGTTCCTGAATCCCCTATCCCTTTCAAAATATGATATTGGTGTTCTATTCCTCCAGAGTTCTGCTAATGCCCAATACTATTTCCTGATGATGGCAAGCCCTTCCAGAACAATTCCACATATAATGGGAGTTTCAGACACTATGACAGATCATGTGTAGCAAGATACCTTTAGGTAGAGGGACTTTTCATAAAATCTTAATTCATAACACATGATTGGTTGCCTGTGGTACACATGCTGTCTCCCCAAGCCTCTTAGTTTGACACTGTATGAGGGGGAACCCCCCAAAACCAGAATTTATTTATTAAAAAGTGTATATTTATTCTTACATGTTTAAATTTCAGTCACATTCAAAGTACTCTCTGTTTGATGCAATACACCTACTGAGATGCTTTTTCTGCTGCTCAGAACAGTTTTGAGCTCATCAATTTTGATGCCTTTTAGTGCTTCTGCCATTTTTTTCCAACTCTTTCTCATTGGCAAAACGCTTCCCTTTGGGGAATTTTTTCATTCAGGGAAACAAAAAATTGCTTGGGGTGAGATTCGGTGAATAGAGAAGGTGGGGCATGGAGGTCATACCATTTTTGGTCAAAAACTGCTGAACACTCAGCATGATATGAACAGGTGCACTCGTAAATCACCCGTCATGAAAGGGACAAATGTGTTGAAAGAATCTCCACCAACAAAAAAATTTTCTGAAGAAAAATGCAGCCTCTCACAACAATGCTAGCTGATACACTGATGCCAATGGGTACTACAAAGGGGCCGCCCTCCAAAAGATAATTATGTTGTTTGGGGGGTACCCCCTTGCATTTCCAATAGTGGGAATGTATTCTAAGGACATTTTAAAAAGAATAAAAGCAATGTACATAAATACAACCTACACACATGGAAATAATCTAAACCTCTAACAATAGAGACATGAAAAAAACTATGATCTATAAATTATGAATACATGAGGGTTAGACCTAAAGGAAATGAAGACATGCTTTAATCAGTTGTGTTAGGGTGGTGAGTTTTTTGAAAAGTCATTAGTAGAAAGTATAAATCTCCATATAGGTGATGAGTTTCACATGTTTAAGAACGAAAAGTTAAGCCCACAAGACACAATATACTCCAAAAGAGTTTTTCAACAAGTTTAAAACAAAATCATGGTTTCAGCAAAAGTGAACTTTCCACCCAAAAGCTCAGTCTGGTGGAGGAAAAGATCGGTAAGTGTGCTACTGAAAGATAAAGCAGGAAGTGGTAAGAACCACAGAGAGACACCCATGAAGCACTGTGGGAGTACAAGACAGGGTGGGGTAGTTTTTGATGAGGTGGAGGCTTCATGGGGCAGGAGGCTTTTGACTGCGGCCTTGAAGGAAGGTAGGACTTAAGAATGTGGAGATGTGGAGAAAAAGCACTTGAGACAAGAGATAGCCTGAGTAAAGGCAAAGGAGGGGCGAAGAGTGTGGGTGTGCTTTGGGGTAAAGGAATCATTTAACTATATTGTAATTCAGCCCCTTTAAGTATTCTGGCATCCTTGAGTGGGAAATAGACACTGACAACACTGCAGTGGGCTATGATCATGCCTAATGAAATAAAAAGTTTAAAAAAATAACAAGCTGAAATAAAATTAGAAAACACTGTTTCTTCTAGGCCTTGATTTAAATTAATTTGTTGCTTTATGATACTCAATAACATTGTTTCTTCTGAGCTTTGTTTTAAAGCAATCAGTGTGACAACAATCTCCTATTTTGCACGTATCTCTCTTATGATACTTATCACAGCAGTATTTAATTTTTATTTCTACATTGATATCCTCCACTGATCTTTGAGAGAAAGACTGTGTCTCATTTATCACTGAGTTCCCAGCATTAAGCAGAAGGTCTAGAATATACCTACCTCACTGTGTGCTGTCGGTTGCTCCCAATGGATTGAAACTAGGCTTTTCCTTATCTTTCTCTCCCCCATTACCTAGTATAAGGCCTGACATAAAAAAGATGCTTGACATTTGTTGAACTAGGGGAAGTTAGGTGCCTTCCTGTCCTTAGTCTTCAGTGCCTTAGTTTCCTCATCTGTAAAATAAGGGTAGAGCAAAAGCATCTACTACTTTTAGGGTTCCTGTGAGGATTAAGTATGTACTTACTGTCGTGCTTAAGACATAAAGAGTGTTCAGTAACATTAGTGCCATGATGTTCATCATCATCATTATTTATTGTTTGTTGTTTTTAAGGCTTCCAGGCCTGCTAATGAGGACAGGCCCTTCAACTGCCCTACCTTGGTCAGCATTGTCCCTGGGTCTGGGACAGGGGGCACTGTGCCTACAGATATTTTTTCTCCCATGTCCCATCTCATAGTCTCTGCTGAACGAAGTTGACTTTGGAAGGCAAGCCTACCAGACTAGAAGCTTCCTTATCTGACTCACACTTATCTCTGGACCACACAAAACCTGACACAATACATGCTTGTTGGATAAAGAATGAACATTTGGAAGCTACTCACTCCAGCTTTTCTTCTCCACCAATGAACTATGAGAATATAAATGCCTATAGTCCAGAGTTCTCTCTAGCTAGGGTATAGGGCCCACAGCCCAGGGAGCTCTGTGTTGCCACCTTGCCATTGCTCTAGCCAATTTTCTTTAGTTTTTGGTACTTGGAAGTGAACTCATTGGTAAGGTTGGAAAATTGTCCATGTCCAAAAATAATTACTATCA
The DNA here is from genome assembly GCF_000164805.1 of Carlito syrichta. NCBI lineage: Eukaryota > Metazoa > Chordata > Mammalia > Primates > Tarsiidae > Carlito > Carlito syrichta. The sequence continues at coordinate 145,106 of NW_007251360.1, read as the reverse complement.
TATGGCCAGGCTCAGTGGCTCAGCCTGTAATCCTGCGCTTTGGGAGGCCGAGGTGAGTGAATTGCCTGAGCCCGCCGGTTTGAGACCTGCCTGGGCAACTTGGCGAGACCTCATGTCTACAATAAATAAAAAATCAGCTGGGCATGGTAGCGCATGCCTGTAGTTCCAGCTACTTGGAAGGCTGAGGCGGAAGGATCGCCGGAGCCCAGCAGGTCAAGGCTGCTGTGGCTGGGAGCGGCCACCGCACTCCAGTCTGGGCGACAGAATGAGACTCCAACTCAAAAAAAAAAAAAATAAAAAAAAAATTACCATCACATTATCCATGTAAATAGCAACAGATAAATTATTTAATTGACACTAGCATTTTTACAGTGACATCATTGGAGCACTGTAGATGTGCTGTAATTTGATGGAGGACTGATTTCTCCATCATGCACTAGGAAGCACTGTCAACAATGTTTGGTTCATTTTATTTTCAAAACTCTGGCAGTATGCTACAAAATTTTAAGCTGCCTTATCTCATGTTATTCTTATAAATTTTCTGGTGGTTGTCACCATTATCCCCATTGTACAAATGAGAAAACAAAGCCTTGGAGGAGGTGGTAACATTTTCCCAATTACAATGAACAAATATAGGACTTAAAATCAAGGTTGTGTTTTTTTTTTCTTTTTCTTTTCTTTTTTTTTTTTACCACTACGTCAATAAAATTCCTGCATAGAGAATACTTGAATATCTCTGAAGAGCACACAAGGTAAGTGAGAAATCATTCCATATATTCGTATCCCTTTCTTTAGCTTCCTATATCCATCTCTGCTCCTGTAGTACTTTAATTTGAACTTAAATTTACTGGTTAGTTTCTTGTCAACTTGCAAGAAAGACAAAACAAACAAACAAACAAACAATAAGACAAAAACTTTCCAAGTTTTGACATAGGTTGCAGAGGAGTTTCTAGGGAGCTGAGGAGGTTACCTAAGAGGACTGGCGGAAGACGCCATGCAGGACAGTGGGAAGTAGGAGATTTTTGGTTGTAAGAAACACAAATGAAGGATCAACCCTGTGTGTATTCTGATGTTGAGCAGAGCTAAGGGACCTCAAGGACAAGATATCTGCTCATTAATAGGTCCTAAGGACTACTGGTGTGGTAATAATCCTCTCTCTACACATGGGGTTCTGAACAAGATTTGAAGGTGATACAGGAAGGAATCAGAGATAAGCATATGCATCTGCTGGTTTTGATTGGCTTTTTTTTTTTTAAGAATCAAAATGGAAAGTGGGCAGGAATGGAGAGATGCAAAGCCAATCTATGGGAGGCAGAACGAATTCCAGTATATTACCAGAGTTTCATTTTAAACACAGTAGAGTTGTAGACCATACCAAGGCATTACCCTGTTTTTGAAAGAAATGCTCCTTCTCACAACCCCCCAATAGACAAAACAATATCACTACAACCAAACCACATTCCTCCAAGGGGTTCAAAGCACTAGGAATGTAGGAGATGGTACTCTAGATAAAAGATAATCTGGCTTGGGGTTTTTTTTTTTAATATCCATCCGGCTTCAGGAAAAGAAACCTTAAAAATTATTTACACAGGTGCTGGCTCAGGTTTCTATTGAATCTGGCCTCAGCATACTTTAAGACACGCCTCTCGCTGGACAAGGGAAACCAATGGCTGAAGAACATGGAGGATAATTTATGATCTATGCTAGCTTTTCTCCTTGCTTGTGACTTGGAACTTGAATTTGCTGGGGAGACCAGACCTATCTTGTTGGGGGCAAAGATACACAGAGATCTCTGACACTTTCATGTCCAAAGTCTTGAAACCAGGAAAGGCAATGAGCATGTGCTAGCTGGGCTGGCTGGGGAATGTTACAGTATCCTAGGAGGCAAAAAGGAAAGAGGAAGAAATTGATCTTTGCTCTAGTCTCATACAAATACTATTAGCCTTTCTGATCCCTAATTAAGTAACCCTGAAGAGAAGTGGTTGGTAAGGAATCTTACACCAACTTAAAGCTTCCTTTACCCAGGGACCAACATAGATATCAACTCCAATCTTTCCTTTTTGCCTACCCCAGGGGACACCATAAGTATCTATGTGCCTAAAGAAGCCAAAACTTATTGGGCACCAGTAGTTGTATTACATATCATTTAGTTATTACATTAGCTATTATTATCCTCACAGAGGCACAGAAAAGTTAAGTGATTTGCTCAAGGTCATACATCTATTAAGTGTTGGAGCTAAGCATTGAATTCAGGTCTGCCTGCTTCCCAAGGATGATGCATACCAAGTGAACAACTGGCCAACAGACACATCTAGAGTGTCTACAAAATTTTAGAGATTTACTATTAAAAATTATTGTTAAAGATTTATATTTTTATATATTTATTGCTAAAATCTAGTTCAAGATTGTTTAGTCCAACCATTTTATTGTTCAAATGGAGATTTTTATGTGCAAAGAGAGAATGAGACATACTTAAGGTTACATGGTTAAGTCAGTGTCAGAATCAGCGCTACTCTTAAACTACATCTTGTTTCACTACTTAGATAGTAACCTAAGAAGTCCAGAGACTGGTATAGGGCAGCTATGGACAGCTAGCATGGTGAGGGAACCTAGTACAAAAGGCCACTCGAAGACCTGTCAAGGAGCTTGCTGCATCTGACGAGATTCCCCACAATGAATCCATATTTCACAATGTTCTCCAAACAAGTCTCCTGCTTTCACATTACCCTGTCTTTGCTTAGTCTGTTCCCTCTTTCTGAAGTTCTCTTCCTACCTTTTTGTACCTTATGCAAGCTCTTATGCATCCCTCAGGGTCTAGATCAATTTTAACTACTCTGTGAAGCCTTCCCAAACTTTCCAGGTAAAAGAACTAATTTTAAACACAGTTTAAATTAATTTTATCTCATTCTGTCTGCTCAGGGGATTGTGTACCTACTTCTAGTATAGCACTAGTCTCAATTTGTTATACTGATAACTGTGTATTATATTCACCCAACAGTCACTGACTAGTTGTATTACTTTGGTTAAATCACTTAACTCCTCTGTGCCTCAGTTCCCTCATTTGTAAATTGGTGGTAATAATAATATCCACATAACAGAGTTATTGTGAAGACTGAATGAGAAAATGTCTGTAAAGCATCTAATGCATATTGAGTGTTCAATAAATATGTTTTTTGTTTCCTTATATCTCTTATCCCAGTGCCTGGTATAGGTCCAGAGTACATAATAAGTACTGACTGTTGAATAAATGTATGCTATGTGGGAAAAGTGCCAGTCATCAAAAAGCTGTGTTGAATATTACTGTAGTCAGCATACTCTCTTATAAGTATATAAAGTCCTTATCAAAGACTAGACCAGTGTTCTGTAATCTCTGTATTATTAAGCCTCTGGGATCCACACAAACAACTATAAAATCTCTTCCTAAAAAAATTCACATATGCACGAACACATAAAAAACCTTGCAATAATCTTCACACCAAGAAATGTCTTGCAGAGCTCTTCCACCACAGACTACTGTTATTACTCATGCCCCTACTAAGGGGGGAAGTCAGACGGTTACAGAAGATTGTTTCACACAGTGCTGAAGGCAGAGTGAACTAACAGGGAATGATCACCTTCTGTGAGCCAAGGGTCATACTAAATGCTTACTATACACATAATTTTTGGGAGTTCCAAGGTAACAGCCTCTGTGGCTCTGCTGGTTGGCTGTGAGGTAGGAGAGATCTACAGACAGGAAACAAGCAATGTCAGTCAGAGAGGCCCTCATTTCTGCCATTTATATATTACACGAACTTGGGAAAGTCATTTGCCTCTCTGAATCTCAGTTTTCTTATCCACAAAATGGCTTGGTCAGATTTTTAGACTTCCAAGTTCCTTTTCTTCAAGTTTCAAGAGGTTAGCATTTATTTTTTATTTTATTTTTATTTTTTGAGTTGGAGTCTCACTCTGTCACCCAGACTGGAGTACAGTGGCCGCTCCCGGCCACCACAGCCTCGACCTGCTGGGCTCCGGCGATCCTTCTGCCTCAGCCTTCCGAAGTAGCTGGAACTACAGGCGTGCGCTACCACGCCCGGCTAATTTTTGATTTATGGTAGAGATGAGGTCTCGCCACGTTGCCCAGGCGGGTCTCGAACCCGCAGGCTTAGGCAATCCGCTCACCTTGGCCTCCCAAAGCACTGAGATTACAGGCTGAGCCACCGAATCCGGCAATTTACTCTATTGAATATAGGTGAGCAGTCGCAGACAGTGGTAAAATCATGAAAATTAAGGATGTCTTTGAGAAGAACTATAAAAAAATGCGAGGGTGGGGGGCGGCGGCAGGATTTACCAGCTTGGGTCAGGAGATGGGAGGATGGCAGTGTGTGTCCTTAACTGAAACGGGAATTCAGGAAAGTGATCGGGAGTAATGCAAGGGGAGAGACAGTGAGCCCCCCGCAGACATGTCGAGTTGCCGGAGCTGGCCGGGTATCCTCCACCCCAACCTTGTCGTGGCTGGAAATTTGGGACTGAAGAAAGTTTAGCTGGGCTCGGTGGCTCAGCCTGTAATCCTGCGCCTTTGGGAGAATGAGGTGAGTGGATTGCCTGAGCCCGCGGGTTTGAGACCCACCTGGGCAACTTGGCGAG
>NW_007251360.1:132043-140463 GCF_000164805.1 Carlito syrichta | reverse complement strand
ATTTTTGATTTATGGTAGAGATGAGGTCTCGCCACGTTGCCCAGGCGGGTCTCGAACCCACGGGCTCGGGCAATCCACTCACCTCGGCCTCCCAAAGGCGCGTGATTATGGGCTGAGCCACCGAGCCCAGCTGCGGTTAGCATTTAAAGATACCGTGACTCTGGGGGGAGGGGACATGTAACACCACTAAGGGTACCTGATCCTAAACCAAGAGAAGTGAGTACCAGTTGGAGGCCCAAACTTCACCTGCACATAGAATTATATACCTCATCCTGACTTTACCCCACATTTTTATAATAAAGTATTTAAAAAATTTTAAAATGAAAAAAATGATACCATGATTCTGAGTACTGCAAATCTTTTAAATATTTTCATGAAACAACTTGTGACTGAATCAACTTTCCTGAAACTAAATGAGCTAGTGATCTGTAGGAATATGCTTATTTAACTTAAGGAACTAGAGGCCCATGGTTTCCAGAGTCCATATCCAGACACCACAATGAAATTAAGGTCCATCCACACAAAGGGATGTCCCAGGAGATGAAGGAGGAACAAAACTTTAAAACTCTGATAGAAAAAAACAAGACAATGTCTCCACGACTTTTTAGCTCTGTCCTAAAAAGATGATATTCTCTGTTTTCTGATATCAAAGAGGAGGATAATGAATTTCTCTTGCTTCTGACCCTACAGAAAACACTCTGTGGCATGCTCTTCGAGAAGCCTCAAAGCAAAAAGCCAAGGAACCATGAGCCTAATATTTATATCCACACATCCTGTGTCTGAGCTTGGTCATAAGGAGCAAAATTCTCATGAAAACAGGTGTTAAACTGTACTTCCTATTCTACGGTTGTGTGATGACAGTGAATCAAGAGCTACCAGGCCTGGTTTCATCAGAATCAGAACTTTCCCTCTGAGGAGTATGAGCTGGTAGAAGGGCTATGGCCCACATGTTTCTCGCCCCATCTAATGAAGAGTTGCTGATGAAGTACCAGCTGTTTTAAGTGTTTGCAGCTTTATTAGGAAGATAAACTCCCTGTGATGTTAGTGCTACTCAGCAGCTCCTTGGTGTCTCCCCACAGTACTTATGTCTTTCTTAATTTCTTTTTCTCATATCTGACTCTGTTGTTCTTCTTCATTATTGCCTTTTTTATTTGCCGAGGCATAGTGCTTTCTTTCTACTTTGGTTTAATATACTTATATAGATGAGGGGCAGCTGTGGTGTAGCAAAGTGAATGCTACCTTTGACCCCAGAAGACCTGGGTTCAGATTTCAGCTATACCACCTAATACCTGTTGATTAACTGGCAAAGCCTCAGTTTGCTGACATGGAAAGTCAAGATAAGGACCTCTCCCTCTGGCCAAGGTGATTGTGAAGTTTAAATGGAGAGTGGAATATGGTGGCCTTTTGCCTACTGAAGAGCTTTAAAGATAGCCATGTTTATGATCACTAGACTATAAGCTCCTCAAAGCAGGCTCTGTATCTCAAGCATACATGCATGAGAAGATTGCTATACTAGGCCTGTTCTTGTGAGGTGCTCTGTAGAGATAGGCACAAGTCTAGCCAGAAGATAAGATGATTTAACTGGGATGCCTCAGTAGTCCACAGACTGGAAGCAAAGGGACTGAGAATTCTAATATTTGTTTTCCTTATCAAGAGTCATTCGTTTCCCAATCTCAGTTCCGTTTTCTGCAGGTTTGCAGGTATAAAGCTCACTAGCCTCCTTGGAATGCAAAATCAGCTGCCCAGCTATGAAGGGACAGGGAAGGATCATGAACGTATGAATAACAGGTTCCAGAAATATGCACACATGGCTTTTATAACTGAGAATGTTGTGGTTGTTTTACAATGATGGTTTCTTAAGGAGTTCAGTTATTTTGAGGGGCAGTGTGTTTCTTGCCATGGGTCTAGAGGCCAAACATAATTCCTATCTCTGATGAGAAAGTGGATCTAACAATTATCCTTGCAATATAGCAAAAGGGAACCATCCAGAGTTTGGCAGACTCTCTTGAGGGACTGAAGAAGCTCCTGGCCACAGAATATGGACAGGCATTAAAAGATGATAAGGGACTGGGAAACTGATAAGGCATGGAAGAAGGAGGCAATGGACTCAAAAGATCTTGTAAGTCAAAACGGTCATGTAAATAATAGAGATATTTACATAATGGTGCAAGTACTAGGGCAATTTCTTATTAATCTTTATTTCAAAAAATACACAGGCTATAAATAAGCAGGCACAGGGTGCTATGGAGTAGCAATGGCAAATTCTTGGCATGGCTTCCAAACTGGGCACTGAAAGAGACTTGGGTGGATACCAACTGCAATGAGTTACAGAGCTAAATTGTTTATTCTGCAAGCCTGTGTTCTAGTCTTGTTATGGGGAGGACCAGAATTAAGCCAGCAAATGGGGTAATATGTGGCAGATTCACAGCTCAGTTGGCCACCTAGACCCTACTTTCTATAAGACAGAGAGTTTTTCCATAAAACTTGATACCGGATAGTCCCCAAAGTCCTTCTTCGTTGCAATCTGGAATATAAGTGGTATCCAGCAACATTCATTCATATATATTTCATAGTTATCCGCATGCTTACAATATGAAAGTCTAGAAAGTGTGTGAAATGTTTTAAATTTCTTCTCTGGGTATTGCGAAGGGAAGTGATCTACTTAGATCATCAGAAAAAGCATATTATCTTCTAGCATTTTTAGAGGTATTTAAAAAAATCTTGTTTAATACAAAATTTCAAAACCAAGAGGCCACTAGACCAGGTATTTTATGCAAGCAAGAAACGCAAACTTTGAGCAGCTGGGAAAAATTTTAAAAATTAAATAACCTAGAGTTACTAAGATACCAGGAAATGAGAAAGAGTAAAAACTATGCAGATTTGCAAGCACAAGAGTGATGATCTAAACCAAGGGTCAACAAACTACAGCTCACAGGTGAGGTTCAAGAGCTGAAAGTGATTTTTGCATTTCTAAATGGTTAAAAAAACAGAAAAAAAACATTATTTAATGGTATGTGGAAATTAAATGAAATTTAAATTTCAGTGCCCATGAAGTTTTATTGTAATATAGCCATGTCCATTAGTTCACATATTATCTATGGGTGCTTTTACACTACAAATGCAGAGAAGAGTAGTCAAGACAGAGACCATGTGACTCATGAAGGCTAAAATATTTACTACCTGGCCTTTCACAGAAAACGTTTACCAAACCCTAATCTAAAATCTGGTTGTGACATTAAAGCAAACCAGATACAGAAAGATAAAAGGAGCTTTGTGAAAAGCTTGTCTACCCAAGTCCTGTTGCTTCCTGATACCCTATCATCCAGCAGGCCCTGTTACTCAAAAAGTCAGGGAGTGAAGAGGATACTGACATGCACCAAAAACTCCCTGCAAGACTCCAAGCAAGAGGTAGCATTCAATTCCACATGAATTGAGGTGTAGGAAGAATAGATTTAAGGGACAGAAAGAGTTCAAAGAGGGTTCACTTACATTTCTTTTCTCACAAAAACTTGGAGCAAGAGAGAGAAACAAAGCCATACTTATATAAAATTTGCCAAGGAAACTAAATTGGAACCTATTGTAAACATCAGTGAGGATGGTGTAATTCTTTGAGTTCAGAATGTAAACTACAGTTTCAATTTTATGATGTGTACCAAACAGCGCTCCATGTGTACCAAACAAATGGATGTACAATCTCCAATGTTTTACTAGAAAATGTCTGAAAAATAGTAAATTCTCGAGCACATAATGCACATGATGAATTAATTAACCTCCTTCCTTTGAAACATGATGAGATAGAAATGGGGATTCAAACCCTGATTTTCCAGATGAGAAAATGGAAAAAAAAAAGGAAGTTACCCAGCCATGGTCAGTCATAAGGGAGACTCTCAGAGTCTTGGGTTTTAACCCAGCTCTCTCCGCATCTGAAGACTGATTTTAATTGATAAGGTCTGGGATTTGTCATTTTCCAGGAAGTAAAACTGAAAGTGCATATTGGCATAAATGCATGTGTGCTTGTTGAAATAATGCTGATACTGTTTGCAATTTGTAAAACTATCACAAAAAGTTTAAGCTTATTTCACAAACTGAGGTCCAAAGGAGGAAATTTTTTGATCAAAGGTTACACAACTAAAACTTCTTTGAGCCCTTATTCCTGCCTATGGGCATTGCCTTTCTTTGACTTTCTGGTCTCTTAGATAGCATCCAACATGTCTTCCTTTTCTCCTCCCCACTCATTCCACTCACTTCACAGATCAGCTGTTTCTCCTCATGCCTGTTTCTAACACATAGGCCACTTGTACGCATACCACATGTATGTGCACACACACTTTTTCACTAGGTTTCCATCAACCAGATTTTGGTGATTTTACCCCCTTGGGCTAGTACCATTATTTTTTTTTCTCTGAAAAATATGCAGACTCTTTCCTGCCTGGCCTCACTCTCACTCCAATCCTCCAGCATTACTGACAATGAGAAAACACGAGACTCTCTCCTTCCCTTCCTCCTCGATAAGAAAACCTGGGCAGCCAGATTACAGCTGACTCTGTGATGAGCTCTGCACCAATGACAGCATTAAAGTCTCATGCTTTATGAACCACCAAAGCTAGAAATAGATTTCTGTCTGACATGCCAAGCTTTTAAGTCTTGTAACTGTGCCCAGTCCAGAGATTGCTGAAAACATGAATAAAGTGATAATCAACACACTGAGTGCTCAGTTTGAGTTAACTGGCAACAACAAACAAATTAGGAAGAGAAAGATTTGTGCTCCTACTTTCTTTAAGACAGGTGTAATTCCAAGTATCAACAAGGTAGATTCAGAACTACCTTCAGAAAGGACGGTTAGGTGATAAAGATGCATTGTAAAAATGGGGAAAAAAATCAATAAATGTTCTCTTTGGGTAATAAGACAGTCCCTGTTTTCAAATAGGGACAATTACAGCCAGTAAAAGCAGGCCACCCAGCTTTACAGATGGGAGGAAAGGAAAAGAAAACACTAATAACTTTTTGTGTGTGTTTTTTTTTTGCTGTGTGTATGTGTGTGTATACGCCCACACGTGTGTGTTTTCAAAACCGCCTTCTCTTGCCCTTAAAGGGCTCAGGATTGGAATCTGAAGTCCATATTTCAAAGTAACCAAGGAGCTTAGAAGGTTCACTTTGCATGACTTTGCAAGGAATCCATTGGTGATTTTTCATATATCAAGCAGTCAAGAGCATGTTTCCCTAACTTAAGTGACTCTAGAGTTTGGAACATTTTAAAATCTTGTTGGACTTTTATATGTTCTGTAAGTTGGGTGATTCTCTCCCTACAAACCCATCTCCTCTCTTCCACATTCTCAAGCGACCCAAGATCCACGTCACTGCAAAGCTCCTCCCAGGCAGCCCGTCAGCTGCCCTTCTGCCTGCCTCCCTCCTTCAGTCCTAACTTCTGCGGAAAGCTCCCATGTGGGATGTATGATATGACAGCAAAATCTTCCCTTTCACAATGTGGTTGATAATTTCCCCTGTTTTCTGAAAATAACAATTCGGTGACCCAGATTTGTAAAACCCAGAGGCAGCATCAAGTATAATCTAATTTACCTGACTATTAAATTTGCTCGTTTGCGTGCTCATTTGAACTCCTTTCTCATCTGACATGACTGCTGTCACTGTGGTGCCTGGGCTTGCAGACACACTAGCTCTAGGTGAGTGCTCTGGTTCATCCCTTGTTCAATAGACAGGGCCAGCTGGATGGTGGGGTATGAGGAAGTAGCAGGGTCTCACTGGGGAAGTTGGGGTGATCTGAAGTTCCTGGAGCTACTCCTCACTTTTTTTCCTGACAGCTATTCCTTCCTGAGTATTCTCAAAAAAGGAAGGCACTACTCTTAGGCTCTTTCCAAACTGCCTAAACCTAGGCACTGGGACCTGGGCTTTATACTAGCCCAGCATGAACAGTAGCACAGTGGGTCACTTGAGGATATGAGTAGAACATGCAGCATGTTTTCAATAATACCAAATGCTTGCTGCCTCTCTGTTGCTTTGGGAACTGGAAGAAAACAACATGACAGCTTTCTGTTTTATAGGTATTTCTGCCACCCAGCCAAAATGATGAAACTACGCTCATCGTTATGATGGTTTATCAATGAGGAGGCCAACTAAAATACATCCACTTTCTACCATTTCTCTAGTTGACACAAAGTTTCTGGTGCTTCTGCCATCCTCTGGTGGGTATCAGCACATTCCTGGCAAATGGTGCAGCCTACATACCTGTCTTTTAAGATTGTTGTCAAGGTTTGTAGCCCTTACACAAGGGAAGGTTCTCTTTTTTGGTTCTGACTTGGTATTCAATCCTTTTAGGCCAGTAAGAGGGAAGGATAAAGGCCTTGGTAGAAGTACCTTGCCAGAATTTGAAAGTGGAAGTGGGGTGGATACTGGTGTCTAACAACTTGGTTTGGTCCCAGAGCACAGCATCTCTGTTTAGGGACTGCTCACAAATGTCCCTTTGAGAAAGAAAGTCCTCAGTACAGGGTGAGGGGTGAAGTGGCCAAATAGGAGGCTTAAGCCTAGGGTGATTAGAAAGGAAGGAGACACTAGCATATATAAGAGGTCTGGAAATGGGAGTAGAATGCAGAATGTACACTGGCTACCTCTGAGGACTGAGCAGCCGTGAGTTGCTGTAAGCTAAATAACACTAAGGAGCCAAAACTTGAGCCCAATTAACCAGATATGAGATGCTACTTAGCTTAAGGACCATTGGGCAAGCCCGGAGGGCAGGTCTCTGGAGAGGAGAATAAAAGTGTTTTTCCACTCTGGGTTCTTACCTATCTAGGAACTATTAATGCAAAGACAGGTCTCAAGGAGGCAGCAGCAGGAGGGAGCAGGTGCAGAGACTGATTGTCTGCTGAGCAGTAAGAGCATTTCCTTTCTGGGGCTGAGGCCAGGAAGGCTTTAGTAAGGAACAGTCTCATATTCATCACACAAAACAGACTGTGGTCTCAGTTGGAGCTACTCTACTTCCAAGCTCTCTAACACGGATATTTTTTCCTTTACTAGGCAGCAGAGTGGAAAGCAAGCAGGGAGAAAATTAAATCTTTTCAAATAATTAATTTTTCTTTCATTTCTAGGATCCACCAAGCCCCAGGTTCCAGCTGGGACCACCTTCACTGCCTGCATTGCCTGTACAAAGGCTGCCAAAGCCAGGGAACCAGCAATTATAAAAATTTGCTTCTTTAGGCTCATAGGTTCTTTGACAGGGCCTTGTCGACGACTCTGTCTCTGAGATCATAAAATCCTAAACCCTGAAAGATTGGTGTCTCTTTCTGGAAGGTAACGGAGAAAAGAAAATAGAAGTGAGTATGCAAGACCCTTTACCTTCAGCAGCTCTTTTGAAGAAGACCTTGCAGCTTCCACAAGTGAGAGCACCATAGTGACAGCCAGAAGCTTCATCTCCACAGATCAGACAGGTCTTCTGGGGTGGAAAGTAATAGTCGATGGGCAAAACATGGTCCCTGGCAGTCTCCAAACTGGAAAGACACACACACACAATGCAACACATGTCAGTGGGTGGTAGAAACTGGTGGACAGAAGTCTGATATCTTCAGAAGTAACCTGCATGCATAAATTATTCTTATACATTGCCCAAGCAAGTCAGTGTGTAGCTGAATTTTCTTGAGAATTCTCCTGAAGACAATGTTTGCAAAGTTTTCTGTGGATCCTGCCAAGGGATTAGGGAAATTTTCTGGGATTAACTAATCTCATAGGCTATGTCCATACATATGATAGAGGAATGAAGACAGGAAACCTGAGGTTAAGGTATCAGACTTAAGGTGGAAGTTGGGCCACATTTTCAAAGAAATTAAATGGTATGAACTCAGATCTGTGACCTTACCTCATTCAAAGGGAGACCTATGATCAAACCAGACCAAATATCAAGGCAATCTGATATGCCTTACTTTAGATATTTGAGCCTCAAATCTCATCTGTAAATTAGGGATAATATCATCCTTTGTACTGAGCTGCTGCTGTGAATAGCAATATAAATCAGATAATGAATAAAAGACCCTTAGAATGAATACACAAGCGAAGGATAACGACTAGCATTATCACAGTCTTCATTTGTTTCCCCCCTCCCCGCCCTATTCCTTCACTTTCCTTAGGAATCTTTTTAGATCACATAGACATCCTCCGGCCCCAACTGTACAACACAAAGTAGAAGCATCCCTATGCCAATAGCTTCTGTTGAGAAATGATGCACAGCGACACTGGGCATCTTTTAGGCTACCATCACAACATTTGGCCATTAAAAGACTCAGGGGTTCCTTGGGCAAGGATGGAACTTCAGAAGTCACCTTGCCTAACAAGTACCTTTTTAAAAAAATAATCAATATTATGATATTGTGGGGTACAGTTAAGTGTTAGGTATACAAATACGTTTCGTTCAGGCA
>NW_007251360.1:130785-131843 GCF_000164805.1 Carlito syrichta | reverse complement strand
CCAAGTTTACACTCCCACCAACAGTGTAGAAGTGTTCCCTTTTCGCCACACCCTCTCCAGCAGTTGTTATTTTTTGAGTTAGTTGATAACTGCCATTCTGACTGGAGTTAGGTGGTATCTCAGTGTGGTTTGGTTTGCATCTCCCTGATGATTAGTGAGTCTTCATGTGTCTGCTGGCTGCTCGGATGTCTTCCTTTGTGAAGTGTCTGTTCATATCTTTTGCCCATTTTATAATGGGGTTGTTTGTTTTTTTCCTTTCAGCACGTTTGAGTTCCTTGTAGATCCAAGATGTTACGCCTTTGTCAGACCTGGTGTTGGCAAATACTTTTTCCCAGTCTGTAGGCTGTCTCCCTGCTCTCTTGATGGTTTCTTTGGCTTTGCAGAGCTTGTCAGTTTAATGAGGTCCCATTTGTCTATCTTCTCTCTTATGACCTGTGGGTTTCGGGTTTTGTTCAGGAATTGGATGCCAGTTCCAATTTCCATGAGGGTATGTCCTTCATTTTCTAAGGTTCTTATGGTTTGAGGTTTTACATTTAGGGCTCTGATCCATTTGGAGTTAATTTTTGTGTATGGGGATAGATAGGGGTCCTATTTCAATCTTCTGCATATGGTCAGCCAGTTTTCCCAGAATCATTTACTGAATAGATTCTCCTTTCCCCAGTGGTAGGTGGCGGAGGCTTTGTGGAAGATGAGTTGGTTGAGAAATTGAGGTTTTGCTTCTGGAATCTCAATTCTATTCCATTGGTCTATATGGCTGTTCCTGTACCAATACAAAACTGTTTTGATTATTGTAGTTTTATAGTAAAGTTTGAAGTCTGATAATGTGATACCACCTGCTTTCTTTTTGGGTTTTTTTTTTTTTGCTGAGGATTGTTTTGGCTTTTCTTGGTCGTTTGTGTTTCCATATGAATTCCTGTATTGTTTTTTTAGGTCTGAGAAGAATGTTGCTGGTAATTTGATGGGTATTGCATTGAATCTGTAGATTGCCTTAGGTAAGATGGACATCTTCAAAATTTTGATTCTTCCAATCCATGACCGTGGGATATTTTCCACTTGTT
>NW_007251360.1:107071-130765 GCF_000164805.1 Carlito syrichta | reverse complement strand
TGTCAGTTTAATAAGGTCCCACTTGTCTATCTTCTCTCTTATGGCCTGTGGGTTTTGGGTTTTGTTCAGGAATTGGATGCCAGTTCCTATATCTATGAGGGTATGTCCTTCATTTTCTAAGGTTCTTATGGTTTGAGGTTTTACATTTAGATCTCTGATACGTTTGGAGTTAATTTTTGTGTATGAGGATAGATAAGAGTCCTGTTTCAATCTTCTGCATTGAAAATTGTCAGCCAGTTTTCCCAGCACCATTTACTGAATAGGTTCTCCTCTCCCCAGTGGTAGGTGGTGGAGGCTTTGTCAAAGATGAGTTGGTTGAGAAATTGAGGTTTTGCTTCTGGAATCTCAATTCTATTCCATAAATCTATATGCCTGTTCCTATACCAATACTAAGCTGTTTTGATGATTGTAGCTTTATAGTAAAGTTTGAAGTCTGGTAATATGATACCACCTGCTTTGTTTTTTTTGCTGAGGATTGTTCTGGCTATTCTTGGATGTTTGTGTTTCCATATGAATTCCTGTGTTGTTTTTTCTAGGTTTGAGAAGAATGTTGCTGGTAATGTGATGGGTATTGCATTGAATTTGTAGATTGCCTTAGGTAAGATGGACATCTTCACAATGTTGATTCTTCCAATCCACGAGCATGGGATATTTTTCCACTTGTTTGAGAAGATCTGAGCTTGAATTCTTCCAGGTGGATGTGAAAGAGACAAGCCAGATACCCAATCTTAAAACTTTCATGGAAGGATAATTCTGTCTTACACAGTAATTAATCCAAGTTTGAACAAATGAAACCTGATTCTCACTACCCAAAGGTCAATTTTTGTCTTTCTTATGTCCTATGTCTATGCATTAAACAAAACTCAAGTGATGTCCTGGATTAATTGGCCTCACAATTGTCCACACTCTTATCCACATAAATTGAACTACTATACAGTGCTTACAAGTACTTCTTTCTTACTAAGGATGGAAGAAAGGAAAATAAGCCCCAGTGGGAGTCTATTTGCTGCGCTGGGTGATTTCAATACCTCACAACAACTCTGTGAGACAAAGATGATTTTCTCATTATTATATCCATTGAACAGATGAAAAAAGTAAGACTCAGAATGATTTGACTCCAAGTCCAACACTGTTTCCATTACCCTATTGTCTTCCCACTACTCAGTTTTACTTTTAATCAATGGCTCTTTGTTTATTGTGTTCAGCACAGTCATCAGAATCCATAAAAGCATGAAAAGCTATCTTCCTTTTAACTCTAAGTGAACAGCCCTGGGAGAGCAAAAGTAAAGAAGGTTTTCCCTCATTTTACAAACACTTTATCCCCAAGACACAAATATCGTATTTATTCAAGTCCCAAGCATAACAGAAAACACTCAAAAAATTCTGCTGATAAGCAAACCCAGTGGCTGGCTGTGGTGGCCTATCTTCTCTCCTCACAAGCTTTTCCTTTCCTACACTAACTGGAAAGCCAGCAAGAGTCTTACCACCAAACGAAGGCTAGCAGGGCCATAAATTCCATAGAAGAGAAGCTCACTTCCAATATATAATTCAGTCAAATGTTAACAACATCATTTATTTTGCTAAACATGCCATTTTCTTTGGTAAAAACTGTGCCTCCACCCTCAGTCCTGAAACAAGGAGAAGCAGAACTTTTTCACAAATATCTTCTTCCTCTCCTCACCTGTTTGACTTCTGTAACCAACACAAGCAGAAAATAAAATCAGAAGAGCATATATTTCTCCATGTGACAGGCCACTTCATATGTATCATCTCATTTGATTTTCCCAATAAACCTGCCAGATAGCTCTGTATCATACCTATATTGCAGAATAGAAAACTAATGCTCAAAAAAATTTAAGTAAACTTGTCCAAAATCTCACATTTAGTAAGTGGCAATGCTATAATTCCTTCCTAGGTAAGTCTGGTTCCAGAGTGTGGATGCTTTATCATTGACAAACCATGTTATAAGATTTAAGGTTGATATTAGGTAGATAGGTTCAACTCAACTCTTAGTAACTAGTCCTATGAACTAGGCACAGGGCTAGGTGCTGGGAATATAATGATGATTGAAATATTGCCTTTGCCCTTAAGCAACTATCATTTAGTAGAGATTAAAGACAGTATATAAACAACTATAAAATAATGTCATAAATTTTTACAGATGAAGAAGCACCTCAAAAACAAGATTATTTTTTGATAGTCATAAAGGTATGCATAGGTAAAGGAGATGATGATGATGAATACATGGTTAAAAGATAAATATCAAATAAACAAAATGAATACATGCAGGAAGTAAGAGCTTCTTTTGTAAGGGGGCCTTAAGAAACAGAAATGAGGAGCTGCTGTTCTATGGGTATAAAGTTTCAGTTAAGCAGGATGAAAATGTTCTAGAGATCTGCAATGCAACATTGTGCCTATAATTAACAATATGGTATTAGGGACTTAAAATTTTGTTATGAGGGTTGACCTCATGTTGTTATTATTAAAAATGATTTGAAAAGAAATAGAAATGTTCATCTATACCAAAATTTGAAATACAGTTAAAATTGCTTAAAATAATAAAATCAAATTTACAATCATGAAAGACTGAAAAAAGTCATCAGTATTCTATTTATTAGATATGAGTTTAACAAAGTGCACCTTGCACAAAAATAACTATAAAGGAGAAGAGGAGGAGGAGAAATAATAAAGGGGATTTCAAAATCTTGACTTTTACTAACTGCAACCCACTTTGACTAGTGGCCTGAGATAATAACTCTTGGTCTCACTAGACCAGTATTCTTCTCTCTCCCTCCCCCACCCATCCCTTCTCTTCTGGCAAAACGTTTTGGATAGCACTCCCACTGACTCTGATCTAGTGTGGACAAAGGGCACACTGCTGTTCTGACTCATGAACTGACCTCTGGGCTTTGGAAGTGAAAAAACCTCTACTAGGTTTACTTTCTAGAGAAATTCATGCTCATGTGTACCAACAGGGTCATAAAAGAATAGCAGAAATGATAAACATCCACTGACAGGAGAAAGAATGAATAAATTATGGCATACTTACCCAATAAAATACAATTCAGGAATGAAAAGGAATGAAACAGAACTACACATAGATGAATCTCACATGCTAATGTTGTATAAAAGACATAATTCATAATAACATACATATAATACGATTCCATTATATAAAGTTAAAAGAGAAGCAAAAGCAAACAATGTGTTATTTGGGTATGCGTATTTGAAAATTCATCAAAATGCAAAGGAATAACAAATCCCAAATATAGGATAGTGGTTACCTCTGAGGTGAGTCTCAAGGTGACATATAAAGAAGAAGGATACAAGTAAATTTGTACAATCATTTAAAAATATTTATTAAGCCTTTATTACATATCAGGTACCATCCTGGGTCCTGGGAATACAGCAGTAAACAAAATGGAAAAAAAATCCATGCCTTCAGAAAGCTTACATTCTAGTACAATGGTATTGTTAATTGTTAACCACATTAACAGATGGCTCCTGAGTGTACATTTTATTGTTGTGTTATGTAACTTACATGTTACATGAATTGCTTTGTATGACTATAACAGCACACAATAAAAGGAAATTTTTAAAAAAAACTTAGAAGTTTCAAATATCTTCCCAAATTAACATCCTAACTGCAAACACAGCAGAGGTTTGCTTTGAGAACAAGTAAAAAATTTGCATGCGACATTGTGTTTTTTCCCACCTCCCCTGGATTACATGCTCACTTATTATCCCAAGGCAGGGCATTTGGTTTTATGAGTCTGAAGCGAAAGCACTGTTGCATAGAATAGAAGGTTTCTGAACCAGAACACTACTTGCTATTCTCCAACAGTTTCATAATTAATTAAATAAAAAGGTATTACTAGAAGTTGTTGGCCTGAAAGTGCCAGTTCAGCTATGGGGAAGCTGGACTTAGGGACCCTCAGCACCCACCTGAAATCTCCATTCTCTTGCTCCCTTTCTAACTTGCTCCCTTTTCTCTCCCCCACCCCCTATACCCTCAACTTTCTTCTCTTAGGAGGACTCGGGGGTACTTTGAAGGGTCTGACTCATTTAAGCAGATCCCCAATAACTCTGGAAGCAGGATGACATGCAAAAGTCACAGACCAGTTTTCCTTGTTAGAGAGAGGAATGTCACCTCAAGAGGGCTTTGGAGCCAGTCAGATATGGTGGGAATCCTGCTTCTACCACTAATCTCTGGGTTAAGTCAATAAGGCTCTCTGAGCTCCATTTTTCTCATCTGGAGAGTTAGAAATACTTTGTACTCTTGAAGATTTTTGTAAGAATTGCATTAAATAACACATGTGAAGCCCTTTCCTCTGTAACTGCCATGTGGTAGATGCGTTATAAGTCTTGGTTGCCCTAATCTTTTGTCTTCCTGTAAAAAAGAAAAAGAAAATAAAAAAGAGTATCCTTCATGATTACACAAAACTTCTAGAGAAAGGTAAATGCAGAGAGAGAGAGAGAGAGAGAGAGAGAGAGAGAGAGATTGCACCAGGTTAGATGTGTAAAAGCATATCTTTTTAATATATTATTTTCACACATACCTACTTTTCAAACTAGAAGGGGTCTAGGAAACCACCAGACATCTTCATAAAGCATAATATTTCCCTGATGTTTAGTAACTTAAAATATTTTTAATAATCTCATTGTGAGATATAATGACATCCCTACATGATTTTTTAAAGATAAAATCAGAGTTCAAAATTATTCTCTCCTCATAGATCCCTTGTGCCGCCTTCTCTGTTGTTATAAGGAATATTTTGGTGGAGAAGTTATTGAGGTAAAGGTATAAAACAGGTAGCTTCTTGACCCTCTGCCAGCCTGAGATTTGAAATTAGATAACAGTCTGTTAAAAAAAAGAAGTGTTTTCTTTTAAAAGTAGTAATTAAATTTAGTTCATAGCTCTCCAATTCTCTTTAATGATTTATTTGGCTGAAGTAGAAAGACATATGGGCAAAAGATCTGGTTTCCATGTCTGTCATTGCTGTTTTATAATAGAAGGACATTGGACGAGTCACTTGGCTTCAATTTCTTCACATAAAAAAATGAGCAAAAAATATACAGACCCCACTCCTATGAGGATTCAGTGAAGATGTGGAGGTAAAACAGCCCACACCACTGCTGGCACAGTACTTAATAAAGGGACATAAAGTAATCAGAGATGAAGGAGAACTGGGTTTTGAAAAGCCACCTCTGAGGTTGCTATTTTGCAAATATGCAAACCGAGACTTAGAGAAAGCAAATGACTTGCTCAAGGTCTTACAGCTAGTAAGTGGCAAAACCAGAATTCATACCTGGGGCTATTTCCCCCGAAATTTATATTCTCCTACTATCCTAAAATGCCAAGGTCACATAATATTTATGTGATAGCCTGGTTTTAATTTAATTAGATTGCTTTCACATATCATAATATTTACCCATTTTTTTAGTATATTCACATGTCATAAAATTCATCTATTTTAATGTATTCACATCTATCGCCACAAACTAATTTTAGTACAATCTCATCACCTTAAACACAAATCCTGTACCCATTAGCAGCTACTCTCCATTACTTACTCCTCTCAGATTTGGCAGCACTAATTTTTTTTTCTATCTCTAAAGATTTTTCTTTTATAGACAGTTAATATAAATAAAATCATACAGTGTGATTTGCTTCTTTCACTTACCACAATGATTTCAAGTTTCATTCACATTGTAACATGTATCTGAACTTCATTTCTTTTCTTTTTTTTTGAGTCAGAGTCTCACTCTGTCGCCCAGGCAGGAGTGCAGTCGTCGCATGCTCATGGCTACTGCAGCCTCGACCTGCTGGGCTCAGGTGATCCTTCTGCCTCAGTCTTCCAAGTAGCTGGAACTACAGGCGTGCGCCACCACGCCTGGCTAATTTTTTGATTTATTGTAGAGACGAGGTCTTGCTATGTTGCTCAACCTGGTCTCGGATCCCTGAACTCAGACAATCCTCTCGCCTCTGCCTCCCAAAGTGCTGGGATTACAGGCGTGAACCACTGCGCCTGGCCAGAACTTCAATTCTTATTATTGTCAGATAATATTCATTGCATGTCTACACCACATTTTGTTTTTCCATTCATTAGCTGGTAATCATGTTGGTTTCTTCCACTCATTGGATATTATAAGTAATGCTGCACTGAACATTTGTGTACAAGTTTTTGGGTGAATATGTTTTCATTTATCTTGAGTATATATCTTGGAATGAAATTAATAGGTCAAACAGTAGCATGTTAAGAAACTTCCAGCTGGGCGCGGTGGCTCAAGCCTGTAATCTCGGCACTTTGGGAGGCCTAGGTGAGAGGACTGCCTGAGTTCAGGGATTTGAGACCAGAGACCAGCCTGGGCAACTTGGTGAGACCTTGTCTCTACAATAAATAAAAAAATAAGACAGGTGTGATAGCACATGCCTGTAGGTCCAGCTACTTGGAAGGTTGAGGTGGAAGGACCATCTGAGTCCAGCAGGTTGAGGCTGCAGTGCCATGAGTGTGTCACTGCACTCTAGTCTGGGCAACAGAGTGAGACCGTGACTCAAAAAAAAAAAAAAAAAGAAAAGAAACTTCCAGGCTTCCAGGCTGCTTCCTAAAGCAGTTGCACTATTTTACATTTTTACCAGCAATGTATAAGGGTTCCAATTTCTCCATATCCAAGTCAACACTTGTTATTGTTATTTTTTTTCTTACTATAGCCATTTTAATGGTGTGAAGTGGTATCTCAATTTGATCTTAAGCTACATTTCCCTAATGACTAATGATGCTGAGCATTTTTTTTTCATTTGTATATCTTCTATAGAGAAATATTTATTAACATATTTTGCTTATTTTAAAATGAGGTTTTGGAAGGCTGAGGCGGAAGGATCGCCAGAGCCCAGCAGGTCAAGGCTGTGGTAGCCGGGAGCGGCCACTGCACTCCAGTCTGGGCGACAGAGTGAGACTCCAACTCAAAAAATAAATAAATAAATAAAATGAGGTTATCTGTCTTTTTATTACTGAGTTGTAAGAGATCTTTATATATTCTGGATTAAATACCCTTATCAGATACATGATTTGGAAATTCTTTGTCTCATTCTGTGGGTTGGATTTTTTCACTTTCTTGGTGGTCTTGGTTGCAGCACAAACCTTTTCAAATTTAATAAAGTTTAATTTATTATTATTTTTTCTTTTGTTGCTTGTACTTTTGGTGTTATCGCAAAACAAAGCAAAACAAAACAAAAAACATGGCCTAATTAATGAAGATTCACCCCTACATTTTCTCCTGAGCTCTATCACCTTAGCTCTAGAATTTAGGTCCATTACACTTTTAAAAGTATTTTTGCATAAGTTTGAAGTGGACCAACTTCATTTATTTTCATGTGACTATTTAGCAGTTCCAGTACAATTTGTTAAAAATAATATTCTTTCCCCACTGAATGGTCCTGGCAATATTGTTGAAAATCAATTGGCCATAAATATAAGGGCTTAAAATTTTTCATTTAGTTTTTTTTCTTTTTTTTTTGAGGCTGGGCTCCGGCGATCCTTCCGCCTCAGCCTTCCGAGTAGCCGGAATTACAGGTGCGCGCTACTACGCCCAGTTGATTTTTTGATTTATTGTAGAGATGAGGTCTCGCTGCCCAGGCGGGTCTTGAACCCGCGGGCTCAGGCAATCCACCCACCTCAGCCTCCCAAAGGCGTGGGATTACAGGCTGAGCCACCGAGCCCGGCTGTTTTTTTTCTTAATATAAATGAAACAGGGTCTCATCATGTTGTCCAGGCTTGCCTCAAGCAATCCTCTGCCTCAGCCTCCCACAGTGTTGGGATTACAGGCTGCACTAGCCTATTTTTGGATTCTTAGTTGTACTCTCTGTATGTGTCCATCCTTATGTCAATACCACATACCTATGATGGCTATAGCTTTTTAGTAAGATCTGGAATCAGGAAGTGTAAGTCCCCCAATTTTGTTCTTCATTCATAAGATTATTTTGACTATTTTAGGTTTCTTGTGTTTCAACATGAATTTTTAGGTCAGGTTTTCATTTTCTGCTAAGAAGAAATTTTGGATTTTGATAAATATTTCCTTCAATCTTTGGAGAATATTGCCATCTTAACAATATTAATCATTCTGGTACATGAACATGGAATGTTTTTCTATTTATTTAGATCTTAAATTTCTTTCTACAATATTTTGCAGTTTTCAGCATACAAGTCTTACACTTAAAAAATATTTGTAAGTATTCTGGTGTTTTGATAATATTGTGAATGAAATGTTTCTTAATTTCATTTTCAGATTGTTCATTGCCAGAGTTGTATAGAAATACAATTGATTTTTGCACTATAAACTTGTATTCTGCATCCTTGATGAACTCATTATTAGTTCTTATAGTTTATTGTGGATTTCTTAGGATTTTCTATATACAAATTAATGTCATCTGTAAACATAAATAATTTTACTTTTTTCTTTCCAAACTGAATGTCTTATATATATATATTTTTTTCTTGCCTAATTGCCTTGGCTTGAATCTCCAATGCAATGGTAAATAGAAATGGTGAGAGCAGTCATCCTTGTCTTGTTTCTGATCTTACAGAGAAAAGTTTCACTCTTTTATTCTCTTAATATCATGTATTATATTAACTGATTTCAACTGATGTTAAGCCAACCTTAGAATCTTGAGATAAACCCCACTTAAACCAACTTTACATTCCTGAGATAAATATCACTTGGTCATTGTTTACAATCATTCTTATTTATTGCTGGATTCATTCTGTTAGTATTTTGTTGAGTTTATTTTAATTTTTTATATTAAAAATCGACATTGGTCTGCAGTTTTATGTCCTATCTTTGGTTTTGGTATCAGGGTAACACTGACCTTACAGGGTTAGGTGGGAAGTTCCTGCCTCTTCTATATTTTGGAATAATTTTTGGAAGATTGATAATAAATCCTCCTTAAATATTTGATAGAACTTAACAATGAAGGCAACTGGACCTGGGCTTTTCTTTGTGGGAAGCTTTTTAATTATTGATCCAGTCTCTTTACTTGTTATAGGACTATTCAGATGTTCTCTTTTTCATGGGTCAGTTTTATGTCTTTCTGAGTATTTGTCCATTTTGTCTATGTTATCTTATTATTTGGCACACTGTTGTTCATAGTCTTTCCTTTTAATCCTTCGAAACAGTTTTTTCAAAGCAAGTAGTAATGCCCCAATCTTTCATTGCTCATTTTGGTAATTTGAGTCTTCTGTCTTTTTTTCTTAGTCAGTCTCACTAAGGGTTTGCCAGTTTTGTTGATCTTTTCAAATAATCACATTTTATCATTAATTCTAATGTTTTTCTACTCTCTATTTCATCTCTAATCTTTATTAACTTTTCCCGATTTCTTTTTTTTTTTAGTTTACTCTTCCTTTTCTAGTTTTCTA
The DNA here is from genome assembly GCF_000164805.1 of Carlito syrichta. Classification (NCBI taxonomy): domain Eukaryota; kingdom Metazoa; phylum Chordata; class Mammalia; order Primates; family Tarsiidae; genus Carlito; species Carlito syrichta. The sequence goes on along the minus strand of NW_007251360.1, from coordinate 121,352 downwards.
TAATGAAAGGTTAATTTATTAATTTGAGATCTTTGTGTTTGCTCATATAGGTATTTACAGCTATAAATTTTTCTTTAAGCACTGCTTTAGCTTAGCCATATCCTGTAAGTTTTGGTATGATGCATTTTCATTTTCATTCATCTTCAAGTATTTTCTCATTCCCCTTGTAATTTCTTCTTTGACACACTGTTTATTTAGGAACATGCTGTTTAATTCCATAGTTATGTAAATTCTCCAAGTCTTCTTCTATTCTTAATTTCTTAATATTTCCATTGTGATCAGAGATACAGAAATTTTTCTTGAATAAATGTTCCTCAGATTATTGTAGGCCTTTGTTTCCTTTCCAGAGTTCTGAAAAAAGTTGATTTTACAATTTTTGTTTGTGTTTTCATTGCTCTTATGAAGGAGTGGATTTATGGAGGTCTTCACTCCATCCCGTGGAAGTGCTGCCTTCCAACTCAGGTTATATTTTATGTGATACAAAACTCATCCTCCTATATACACACATTCATTCCTATCATGAAAGCAGGAAGAAAGGTCGTTTATATTCTTCATTTAGTCATTAATTAATCCATTAATTTCTTCATACATTATAAAGGGACAGCTGTGGTAAATATGTATGTAAAGATGAGAAAGACATTGTCCTTATGGGACTTTCATAGCTCATTTGGGGCTAAGACAAGTGTACAAATGGGAGATGTAAAGTGTAGTGAGAGAAATGTTGTAAAAGAGGCCAAGATGGTGATTACTATAGGAACAGAAGATTTGTTTTAACTGATGGTGCCAGTGGGTAATGCCCACCATGTACTCAGTCTTATCACTGACCAAAGTAGACATTTTACATACATACCAAATATTTATTCTGAAAGGTACTTAGAGATCAGATGAGAATGTCCATTGCTTTAATGCATACTCAAGTCTCAAATCCGACATGCAGCAACTGCTTTGTTCAACACTCAAACATGAATAGAGTAGTTGCTTGTCACTATGCATCAGACAATTATGACCTTACTGATGATTTTTATTTTCTGTAGATTGCATCACTGAAAAACATGCCAAGACAGCTGGAGGGGTGGTAGCAAGAATGTTTTTATCAGTGTATCCCACCAACATTACAAATCTGTTCTTTTCTCCTGGAATCACTCTCAGAAATGAGGCCGACCAGACAAATTTTTATTACCATCATGTCCCTGTATTTCCCAAGCCACACCTGCTGTCTTCCATGAGCCAAAATTTTTCCAGTGGCTTCCTAGCCATTATAGCCAATTAGTTATGGAAGAACTAGCCAGATTGCTTTCTGCGGTGTCATCAAATCTTAGGGCTAGAACTGTTCCCATATTCTGTTTCCGAAACTCATTGCCAAGGAAACAAGAAATTTTAAAAAACTTGATTTTAATTTACCTGTTAAATCTTGCTGAACCAATATTTTCCTCACATCCTCCATGTGAACTTCTGATAACAGAGAGACTATTTTCTGGGGGCTCACTATACCCTAAACACTGGTGATGTTTAATCTCACAACTATTACTGCTCAGTACCGAGTATATCTCCATTTTATAGACGAAGAACCAGAGGTGCAAAGGCAGTAAGTGATTTCTTCTAGATCAGGCAACTAGTAAGTAGCAGAGCCAGGGTTTGAATGCCTGCCTAGCTAACTCCAGACTCTATGCTTTGTCTGCCATGATATATAGCACTGATTGTTTCTTGTTGACTGTTAAAGCTGGATAGCTTTAAGAGATCATCTAGTCCAGCATTTCTCCCCCTTGGCTGCACATTAAACTCTTAGAAGAGCTTTCTTGAAATACCAGTGCCTCTCCCCAAACTTATTCTGACTTAATTGAACTGGGGTGGAGTCTGGGCATCCAATTATTTTCACAGCTCCCCAAGTGATTTTAGTTTATTTGCCTTTCATTTGAGAGTAGTGGGGTACAAGTAAGGATTTACTACGTAAGTAGGCTGCATGCAGGTTGAAGTTTGGGCTTCTAGCTGACCCTCTCTCCGCTGATAGTGGACCAGGTACTCAGTGTGTTGCCATGTGCCACCCTGCCTTTTCCTTCCTTCCTTCCCCTAGCAGTGCCCAGTGTCTGCCAATTCCACTCTTGTGCTAGTATGACTAGTGTTCAGGGCCCACTTATGTGTGAGAACATGTGGTATTCAGTTCTTTATTTCTGTGATAGTTCACCGGTTACATCCAAGTTGCTGTGAAAGCCATGATTTTGTTCTTCTTTGTGGCTGCATAATATTCCATCATGTATATGTACCACATTTTTCTTATCCAGCCCACTTTTGATGGGCATCTGGGTTGGTTCCATGTCTTTGCTACTGTGAATAGTGCAGCAGCAATAAACATGCTTGTGCAGATGTCTTTTTGGGAGAGTGATTTATGTTCCTCTGAGTATATTCCCAGGAGAGGGATTGCTGGATCATATGGAAGCTCAATTTCCAGTTCTTTTTGAAATCATCACACTGCTATCCATAGAGGCTGAACTAGCTTACATTCTTACCAACAGTGCAGAAGCATCCCCTTTTCTCTGGAACCCTGCCAGCAACTGTTGCTTTTGACTTGTTAATGATAGCCATCCTTACTGGTATTAGGTGACATCTCCTTGTGGTTTTGATTTGCATTTCTCTGATAACAAATGAGGCTGAAAATTTTTTAATGTGTTTGTTAGCTGCTTGTATGTCATCCTTTGAGAAGTGTCTGTACCTGTCCTTTGCTCCCAAATTTTAATGTCTAATCAAGGATGGACCTCACTGAACTAGTCCAATTTTTCTCATTGTTCAGGAGAAAATTTTGAGCCCAGAAAGGGACAGAGATTTGACCAGGATAAACATTTACTCAGAGGTAAGTCTGAGACTAGAACTCAGGTGTTTTGATTGCTATGCCAGGATTCTGTTATTTCTAGTCACATTCTACATCATTAGTTTTCACAGGGCATAGACTCTGGAATAGGCAGCCTATGAAAAATCTATATAACAACTATCATCAAAGAGTTATTCTAATGTACTCCAGGATCCTTTTAAAAGATGATTAAAACATTAAACAATATAGCAGCCACCAGAATGGATCTCACTCATTATGGAGCTACCCTCTTGCTGGAAAGAGATTAGTAAATATTTACTGAATGACCTTCTATGTGCCAGGCACTTACAATGCATCAGGTGCCCAAAGATACAATTATTCTTGTCCTCTAACATAAGTCTGATGTGAGATTTACTGTCATTCAGAGCAAGGATTATAAAGTCCTATTTTACAGTTGAGGCAAATGAGACTCAGAGTTAAAGATATTTTCCAATAAGTTGCGGTGACACAAGAGGAAAAAAGCAAAAGTTTTGGGGCAGACAGACCTGAGTTTGGATCTGACTATTACAGATCACTAGCACAAGGTGAACCTAACCTCCTTGCTTATCAGTGTCCTTATCTATAAAACGAGGAAAATAACATTCCAAACTCAAAGGATATTGTGACAAACGCATCAGATAACATATGGGAAAGGGCCTGGCACAATAAAAATAAATGGTAATTTCTCCCTATTTTCCCCATCCTACCCTAGCTTCCCCTTGGAACTAAAATCTAGGGCATGTGACTCTCAGTCTAGTGAACTCTGAAGCATCTCATTGCCTCCTCTGTTAGGCACCGACAGTTAAGGCAGATAAACAGCAGCCACCACTCAGCCTTACCCAAAACTTGCAAAAACGCTAGGAAAAACCCTCCTATTTTAAAAGTCCTTTTGTGACTTTGTTGAGGCAGGGTAAACACAGACAATATAGCTTAAGAAATGTGAAAAATGTTCAACCAAGTGTCTGAAAGCTTCAGAAACCCAAAGAAGAAAGATAGTACCATGTGAGCAGGTACAACTTGGGTAGCAATGAAATGCTGGAGAGATTCTAAGCTTAATCCACAACCAGGAAGCCAAAGTTAGACATTTCATGTTGGTCCAAAGAATCTACAGGAGCTAGGAAAACAGCCCCATTGAGATAATCAGCAATAACAGAGCTTATGCTGATCTCTTAAACAGGTGTACAGTGAAGCCTGGTCCAAGGCAAAATAAAGTCAGGTATAAACCTTGACACTTGGGAAAAGTGTCCTGCTCCTTAAAACATAAAAGAATGATTTTGATTGTGGGGAGAGGGGTCATTGGCAGAGACTAAAAATCCCTACCCCATCTCACTCCAGTACATATAAAAACATATAGCACAATACTAACAGCTGATGTTTACTGGGCACATGTATGTCCCAGCTACTATACTATACTCTACATACTTTAACCTCATTTAATCTTTACAACAAATGCATGAGGTATGCATCATCATCCCCATTTTATAGAAGAGAAAACTGAGGTCCAGAAGCCTTAAATGTCTTGCCCCAAATCAATTTGCAGTAAATTATTTTAACTCAAGTCTCTTTGACTCCAAGATCAACTGTTATACTATATGGTTTCTCACATTGGATGGTAATCCCCAATGACTCAATCCAGAAAACCATGTCATCCTGAACTGAATGTAATACACTTCCTCAGTGTACCTTACTTACCACTGTCATCCAATCAGTTTATCAGTGACTAATATCTGTTAATTTTACTGCCTAAATAGTTCCTCTACACACACACACAAACACACACACACACACACACACACACACACACACACACACACACACACACACACACACACATCTTGTGCCTTAAGAATTGCAACTGTCTTATTCAAGTCTTTCTGATTCCTGTCTGATCCTCTCCAGTCCATAAATTACATGACTCCAAATAAGTACTATCTACAATGTCTGCTTCTGTAGCTCCTCTCCCTAACAGCTTTCAATAACTACCTATGGCTTATAGCAATGTTCTTAACTCACTGATGTATTAGAATCCCTTAAGGAGCTAATTAGCAGTATGGAGCACAGATTCTATCCTTACTTTGCCCAGACTCTTCTGAATCTATAGTTACAGGTGATACTTCGGGTTCTGTAATTTCCTTAAATGACCAAGTGAAAAGCACTTGATCTACAAGGTACAAATTAAAAGCACTGATATGGCATTTAAGGCTTATTTCTAGCTCCTTATCTCACCACTTCCACAATCTTTTCCATATGATCTTCCAGCAGTATCCTGTTGCAGTTCCCCAACCTGATTCTTCTATTTCATGCCCCTGTATCTTGAACTCACCCTGAATCCAACCATCTGTATCCTTCACTACAACAGCTCATAATTCAGGTCTCAGCTCAAGTAGTCACCATCTATTCCACAAAGTCTGCATGACTCTGTGTCCCTAGATAGAATATGATCATGCCTAGGCTTGTACAATCTTCTTTCAAATCACCTATAATCTTTTATATCACAAATAATCTATTCATGTGTCTGGTTCCTATCTACTATGTAGTCTTCAGAGATGAATTTCTAGTGTCTAGCCTTGACACTGCCTGGGCATTTTCCCCTCAACTTTTCTTCCTCTCTCCTTTCTCCTTCTCTTACTCTTAAACCACAGGACAGAGTATGAAAACAATCATGTTATCTCTCAAAGAGCATCTTATTTTAAATGGACCTTGAACAACTTTTGAGTCCTAAATTAGGGCACTGCTAATCTACATCAGACAAAGGAAAACTTGTCTTTTTTTCTTCAAAAATACCAAAGATTTTTTTTTTTTACAGTATCCACTTGATCACAGTATCTCTTGTGTCCTGGCCATGAATTTCTTTCTCATCTCTAACCCAAGTCCTTCAGAATATATATTTTTTTCATTGTCTACATAGAAATAGAAAATAACCACTTGCTATACTCTTACCTTAACTTACTCTTTCTATAATACAGATAAATAGAGAGGTAAAAAAATATAATCTCTGATAAAACCCAAGAAAGAAAATGTGTCATATTTGGCATCTTTTTGAATTAGGTAAAAGTGAAGAGGTAAGGAGCTGGTGGAATTGTTATTGTTCGATAAACACGAATAAATGGTTCCACTTCATAAATAAGCTCTTTCCATTCTGCAGTGTGATCATGTGGACTTTGGCACAATACTTTCCTAGCTCCTCTTTGCTGTTATTAAGGAAAGACAAGTTGCAGTCAGGTTGAACCTGCTTTCCTTATCCCTGGTTACTGCCTGCTCTCCATTATTCTGCTCTGGAATCTGCTTTAGTATATTAGAGTGGTAGTTGGGAGCCTGAGATTCTATTATGAATTCTGATGATAACTCACTAGGTGACCTTGGACCACTGGTTTTTTTCCCCTCATCTTATAAAACCCATATTTGTAGAACATGTCTACACATAAAGCACATTCACATACATTTATATGCTGGGATCTGCACACTCACTATGTACAACAAATAGATGAGTCAGGAAAAGCTTGAGAGGTTAAGTAACGTGTCTAAAATGGAGCAAATAGAAGGTAGCAGGGCTGTAATGTGAACTCTTTCTGATATACCAAGCTGCCTTTTTATATCTATAAAACAAGAAAGTTGGATTAGGGACACTTCAATTTGACAGCAATAATAATAACATATGTACAACATTTCATAAATTTAAAAATGTCTTCACACTCATTATCATCCATTCTGTCAATAAAATCATATTCAATACCCACAATAAGTCAGATACCATTACAATGGGGATAGTGACAAGTAAGTTGGACAAAATCCCTAACTGTCTTAAGGGAGCTTCTTTTGGGCAGCAGGGTGTGCTTAAAATACCCAGACAAAAAGTTTAAAAAGTTAACCTCAAATACTTCTAAGTATAGCAAGGTAGGAGAATACTGAGTGACTAAGGAGTATCTTATTTTCTCTTCCCAACATACATAACTACCATGTAGAGATTTCTTATTAGCCTTACTTCCAGATAGAGCAAAAGAAGGTAGAGGAGCTAAACGACTTAGTCAGTCAGTGAGGAATAGAGGTTGAGTTAGATACCACAACTTCTGACAGTGTGTTCCATGCTTATTCCACTCTGCTACCTTGTTCCTGGCACTAGTTTTCTATGAGCCCATAATTTAATCTCCAAATGAATGGCTCTTGAGTATTTGGTTGAATAAGGCCTTGTCTCTGAAGGAGGATGAAGCTTAGGCTAAATGCCATGTACTCATGAGATCAGGAGCACAAGGCATTTAGCCTACAAAACATGACCAGAGTGTTTGATGGTCTACTTTTTTCTATCACTTTCTTGAGAGTAGCCAGGATTTCTTTTATTCACTGTTCTATTCCCAGTACCTAGTACACAGCTAGGCCCCTAATTAGTATTTGTTAAATATCTACTGAATCTATGGATGAACGAACCAATGAGAGAACAAATGCAGCCTGCAGAAAACTGGGCGGGTGTGTTTCCAATAGAGGGAATGAAACTACATTCAGCTTCCATCTGGAAGAGTGTCAGATACTTTCTCCTGGGGAAAAAGCAGGCATGGCGAAGAGATAGGTGGGAGCTGGCAGCCTAGGGAGAGGAAAATGAAACATTATCATACAAGAAACATAACCAAGTCAGTTGAAAATAAACTGTGCTCATCTAAGAAGTAGTTAGAAGAGAACTGCGATACGATTTTCTTCCTCTCTCTCTCTCTCTGCCCTAGAAAGCTTTGTTCCCTGTATTTCTTAGGCAAAGAGGAAACAAGGGAAATCTGATGGTTCTGCATATTTTAGAAGCGAAAAAGAACAATATCCTATGTGATGAGGACTAGAGTCATCTGAAGACCTTTCCTGGGGCTAAGTAATGCACAACTGCCTGGGGTCCTCCACTTCACTTCCATTAAATGTCCTAGTCACAGTTTGTCTACATGCTTGTGTTATACGCATATAAAGGCAGTAATCTTTGAACACCTACAACTGACTTGGATAAAGAGAGAAGAAATACCCATAGAAAGGAAAGAAGCTAATGTTTATTAGGTTAGTGCAGAAGTAATTGTGGTTTTTTTTGCATTGTTGAAATTTGCCCTTTGATATTGGAATACATTCCTAAATAAATGTGGCTATGTTATTCATCATTTAATGCACATTGCTATCTTTATGTTTTTCTTTTTACTAATGACTTATTACTTGCTGTTTATTTTATATTTGTTTTGGACTATGGAAAAGGTGTTAGACAAAAAGTAAATTCGAGCAATTTTCTTATTTGAGTTCAAAATGGGTGGTAAAGCAGCAGAGACAACTAGCAACATCAACAACGCATTTGACCCAGGAACTGTTAACAAACATACAGTACAGTGGTGGTTCAAGAAGTTTTGCAAAGGAGATGAGAGCCTTGGAAGATGAGGAATATAGTGGTCAGCCATCGGAGGCTGACAACGAATTGAGTGCAATCATTGAAGCTGATCCTCTTACAACTACATAAGAAATTGATGAAGAACTCAATGTTGACCATTCTATAGTCATTTAACATTTGAGGCAGATTGGAAGGGTGAAAAAGTTTGAGAAATGAGTGCCCCATGAACTGACCAAAAAAATAAAAATAGTTTTGAAGCATTGTCTCTCTTACTCTATGCAATTGTGCAATTGTTGAACCATTTCTTGATCGGATTGTGATGTGTGATGAAAAGTGGATTGTATATGACAGCCAGTGATAACCAGCTCAGTGATTGGACTGAGAAGAAGCTCCAAAGCACTTCCCAAAGCCAAACTTGTACCTAAAAAAGGTCATAGTCACTGTTTGGTGGTCTGCTGCTGATCTGACCCACTACAGCTTTCTGAATCCCGGTGAAACCATTACATCTGAGAAGTATGCTCAGCAAATAGATTAGACACACTGAAAACACCTGCAGCCAACATTGCTCAACAGAAAGGGAGCCATTGCCCTGACAACACCTGACCGCATGTCGCACAATCAGTGCTTCAAAAGTTGAACAAATTGGACTATGAAGTTTTGCCTCATCCACCGTAGTCACCTCACCTCTCACCAATCGACTACAATTTCTTCAAGCATCTTGACAACGTTTTGCAGGGAAAACTCTTCCACAACCAGCAGGATGGAGAAAATGCTTTCCAAGAGTTCATTGAATCCTGAAGTACGAATTTTTAAACTACAGTAATAAGCAAACTTATTTCTCATTGGCAAAAATGTGTTGATTGTAATGGTTTCTATTTTGATTAATAAAGATTTGTTTGAGTCTAGTTTCAATGATCTAAAATTCACGACTCAAAACCGCAATTACTTTTGCACCAGCATAATGCTTAACACTCCCATACACGGGCCCTGTAGTACCTATAGTCACATTTAGTGAACAACTAGAGTTACCCATCTATTAAATGGAAATATTCACAACATTTACCTACCAGTTTCTTGTGCAGATTGAGTTAATTCATGTCATCTATTCAGCAGAGTGTCTGGCATGTAATATGATGCATTGAGTAACAAAATAAGCCACTGCCAACACCACTGCCAACATCATTAGCATCATCTATGTGCAGAGTTTATTTTAGGTGTTTTCATATTTATTAGCATAATGTATGTTCCTCATGATATTGCATCGTAGAGATTATCATCTTCATTTAACGAATAAGGAAACGGAGGCACAGGAAAGCATAGTAACTTTTCTTTTTGAAAATATTGTCTGGGACTTGGAAGGGGAAAAAGCATACTATTACAAAATATAAATCAAAATGAAGAGTTTTAAGATAAAATCTGCTAAAGTTAATATTCAAAGCACATTTTCTACAGTGAGTCTCTCTGATCACGGAACTGGTCTTTTATAGATTCTCCTTTTTTTTTTTTCAGTTGAAGTCTCACTCTGTTGCACAGGCTGGAGTGCAGTGACACATTCATGGCCACAGCAGCCTCGAACTGCTGGGCTCAGGTGATCCTTTTACTTCAGCCTTCCAAGTGACTAGACTACAGGCATGTGCCACCACACTGGATTTATTATAGAGGTGAGGTCTCGCTAATTTGCCCAGGCTGGTCTCAAACCCCTAGGCTCAGGCAATCCTCTTGCCTCGGCCTTTCAAAGTGTTGGGACTACAGGTGTGAGTCACCATGCTCAGCCTATAGTAACTTTTCTAAGGTCTACAGCTAGGAGGAAACACAGCAAGAATTAGAAGCTAGATTCATTTGACCAGTCCTTTGTTGTATCACCCTAGGTCAAAATAAAACCTGGCAACTAACAACTAGACATAGATGTTTGGAAATCCTGACTGACTTACAAGGTAATTCCATCCATACAACAATGTCAGAAGCAAATATAATTATATTTAGAAACTCCATTTTTATTCCATGATAAGCTAGGGGTGGTGACCAAAGTTGAATACAATCATCAAAAATATTGTCTGGGACTTGGAAGGGGAAAAAGCATACTATTACAAAATGTAAATCAAAATGAAGAGCTTTAAGATAAAATATGCTAAAGCTAATATGCTAATAAAAGAAGCACATTTTCTACAGTGAGTTCTTATGATCATAGAACTGGTTTTTATTTATAGATTTGCACAGACAGAACTGCCACATTCTGTTTTCTCAAGCTCATTGCCTTTAATAAAGTCTTCACATCCTTTCAAAAGGTGGCAAGTGAATCCTTCTATAAGCCAGGAACACAGAAAGAGTAGACCACAACCGCTGTTTCTTAAGGCCATCACAGTTAATACAGTTATTTAAATGTAATTTAAAAGACATTCACCAGTGTGAAAAATACAGAGTGATGTACGAACTTGGAGGAGGGGAACTGTCTTTTGTAACACCTTTATTAAGATATAATTTACATAATGAAATTCATTCATTTAAAGTATACAATTTACATAATGACCTTTATCCACTTAAAGTATACAAAATTCAATGGGTTTTAGAGTATTTACAGTTATGTATCTATCACCTCTAAGTCCAAAATATTCTCATCATCCTCAAATTCCATACCTTTGTTAAACACTCCCCTCGTCAAAACCCTTGTGAACCTAATCCACCTACTTTCTTTATGGATTGGCCAATTCTGGGAGTTTCATATAAATGGAATCATACAATATGTGGCCATTCATGGTTGACTTTCTTTACTAAGTACGATGTTTTCAAGGTTCATTCATGTTGTGACATGTATCAGTATTTTATTCGTTTTTATAGATGATTTCATTCACTATATGGATATATCAAATATTGTTTATTCATTAGTTGATGGACATTCAGGTTGTTTCTACATTCTGGCTAATATTGATAAAGCTGCTATGAACATTCATATCCAGGTTTTTATGCAGACATATGCTTTTAAAACTCTTAAATATATATCTAGAAGTTAAATTGCTAATATTTATATATCTAGGTGTAAATTGTTAAAGGGTAACTTATTTTTAGCTTTATGAGGAACTCTTAGAGTGTTTTTTAAATCAGCTGCACCATTTTGCATTCTTACCAGCAGTGTATGAGAGTTCCAATTTCCCAACATTCTTACTTTCTATCTTACTATTATTTATTATGAGAGCTATCCCAGTGGGTGTGAAATGGTAGTTCATTGTGTTCTTAATTTTCATTTCCCTGATGACTTATGGTATTGGACATCTTTTCCTTTGCATATCTTCTTTGGAGAAATATCTATTCAAATCCTTAGCTCATTTTTAAACTAGGTTATTTGTCTTTTATTATCACTTCATAAGAACTCTTTATTTATCCTGCATGCAAGTTCCTTATTAGACATATGATTTGCAAACATGTTATCCCATTTTATAGGTTGGGTTTTCACACTCCTGATTATATAATTTGTGGCACAAAAGGCTTGTCTTATGGTTCACTGTACAGTCTACTTTGAAAGAGTGTTTCATGGTCACTTGAGAAGGCTTTGTGCTCTGCTATTGTTGTGTGGAGTGCTTGATAGATGTCTCTTAGGTCTAGTTGTTTTGCAATGTTATTCAAGTCTTCTATTTCCATGCTGATCTTCTGTCTAGTTGTTCTGTCATTGAAAGTAAGGTATTGAGGAGTTCTGGTAAGATGGTGACAGCATAGATGGGACCCTGAGATTCTCCAAAAGTGATTTCCCCAAAAGACTCTTACTTCCCCCCCCGCCCACCACCAGTCACATGGGTCCAAGGCCTGGAGACCCTCGAACCCATGCAAGGCCGGCTACTGAGGCCTCTTGGCTGCTACTGCTCCACTATAAGTGGCCCGGGCCCCGGCCATGTGGAGATCCCAGCTCCCTCCCTGGCTACAGCATCTCACCCGGCGGCCCTTGGATACCGCCTTGTGGAGATCTGAGTTCCCTTGCTGGCTACACTGATTCGCCCAGCACTCAGCCACTGCCAGCTCTCTCCCTGACTGGGCGTCCAAGCCAGCAGGCCTGGTGCTCGCTCCTCAGAGTTCCAGCTCCCTGCCCTGGGTTATGGACTGGTGTCCAGCCCTATTTCAAGCCGCCATCAGCCAGGGAGGCTCTAAGTGCCTGTGCCTCAGAGATGCTAGCTCCATTCCTGGCTGAAGTGCCCTGTGTGGGACCCAAAGCTACTGTCACTGCTCACCACCCACCCTTTGAAGCTCCAGTCCCTGCTCTGGCAGGGGCACCCAATGTGGGACCCTGTGATTGTATAAGGGAGCAGTATATCTTAAGGAGGTGCTGATCAGTCGCTCTCAGCTCTCAGCTCCAGAAGAGGGAATTCCCAGCTCCTCCAACTCAGGCCACTGGCAGCACACCAGATCCAACGTCCAGCTGTGTTGCTGATCCCACAGCCTATCATAGTGGATTGCCCACGGACCTGGGCGAGTGGAGAGAAAGGATGGGTGGAGAGAAAGGATCCTTGAAAGAGAAGCTGCCCACCTTGGCCATTTTCCAGGCAGAGATTTGCATTGCCCCGCACATCTACAAGCAGCCTCCACCTTGATTTCTAAGGTAATGTCCCTAAACAGGAGACAAAAGCCCCCCCCCACTGAATCAGATACAGGCAACTCAGGCCGAATGCAGACCTCTCAGGCAGCAAGCCAAGGGAACCAACCCAAGCTTGGAATAAATCTATCTGCCTGCAATGAAAGCAAAGAGGAGAGGCTAGAAATCAGAGCTGAAGAGACTTTAGACACTCAGGAAAGATTCCAGAGCTAGTCTGGTTTGTTATTTTGATAACTGATTTTATTGTTTTGACTGTTTGTTTTGCTCATGTTTGTTTGCTTTATGATTTAGACTACCTGTTTGTGTTGGGTAAAAATGCATCAAAAGGCATGATTTTATTGGACTTTCTTTATGTGATTACTGGTATGCTTTAGGGAATTTTGTTTGTGTGTCTGTTTCTCACTCTTTTCTGGTCTTGTGTCTCTTTTTCACTCATTATTTGGTATGTATGTCTGTTTTCCTTCTCACTCTTCTCTCTCTCTAACTTCCTCCCGAACCCCCCCTTCTTCCATTATTTTCCTTTTTCGTACTTCATTTTGTTCCAGGGAGCAAACCTAAACCCTGCTGCATGGACAGATTGTAAGGCAGTGGGAAACAGGTTCCAGTGTGCCCATACACCTGTTGGTGGATACTGAGCTCTGCAGGTAGATTCTGAATCACAGTTTTCCCTTCAATTAAACCTCAAAACTGCAAAAAGTACAGCCCCCAACCCACAGTCCAGCCTCAAAAGTGAACAAAGACAGAGGACCTTCATAAGGAAGAACAGGAGATTGAACAAAAGAAGTAAAAGCAATGCCACCAACCCTGAAAAACAGAATTAAAGAAGGGGAGAGAAAGGGAGAAAGAGAGAAAAATCTACACAAATGAAGAAAAACCAAAAGAAGAACATGGGTCTCTCCCAGACCCCTGGGAGGGCAGACACTGAGAAAACTGACTTCAGAATGCAAACAATGAAGAGCTCCCAGAATGACTGGTCTCAAACTACAAACCTAGATATCAAGACATTAATGGAGAGATTAAAAAGAATTGAGGAGAGACAAGAAGAAACTAGAAAGGAGTTGATAACTGAGATAACAGTAGTAAAGAATACTGTGAATGAAATAAATAACAAACTGCTAAGCATGGAAAGCAGAATTAGTCAAGCAGAAGAAAGACTCTCAGAGCTTGAGGACCAAAATATAGAACTAACCCAAACTGTCAAAAACATAGGAAAGAAGCTTAAAAAGACAGAACAAAACCTTCAAGAGATGAGTGATTACTTCAAGAGATCAAATCCAAGACTAATTGGACTTTCTGAAAAAGAAAGAGAGACAGAGGTCACCCTGGAACAAACATTTCATGAGATTATTGAAGAAAACTTCCCTCATCTCTCCAGTGACATGAAAATTCAAACACAAGAGATTCAGAGAAACCCTGCAAGACAGCAAATGAGAAGACCAACTCCCAGACACATAATAATTTGCCTAAACAAAGTAGGTATAAAAGAAAAAATCCTAAAAACAGCAAGAGAAAAAGGTCAGAT